>NW_023270415.1:3276782-3331736 GCF_011800145.1 Mirounga leonina
TCTTTCTTTCTTTCTTTCTTTCTTTCTTTCTTTCTTTCTTTCTTTCTCTCTCTCTCTCTCTTTGTTTCTTTCTTTCTTTCTTTCTTTCTTTCTTTCTCTCTCTCTCAAATAAATAAATACATCCTAAAAAATAAAAAAAATAAAAACACCATATACAATTATTCATTACTAAAATTTGTCTTTTGAAACTCTACTGAAAATAAGAACTTTTAATATGATCTTAGTGGTTATCTCTGTGTAGTGGGATTGGGAGAGTATTTTCTTTTTTGCTTTTTTTCAAGTGACAATATACAGTTTCATAATCAGAAAAACCTTTTCCTTTCAAAGCTCTGCTGCATTCTCCCTCCCTGACTTCTTCCCCCGTCCTCACAATGGACCCCTGATGTGATTTCCTGTGCTTTATTTCCTCCCTGCTGCTCATTCTTTTTTCTGCTTAGTGCACATTCCCTGTCAAAAAGAAACCAGAGCTGGAATGTAGTTAAAGTGGCAAAAGTAGATTATAGTCATGAATACTGCAATAAGGGAAAAGAGATCTCAGTACAGAACTGGGCTGAATTCCGAATACAACATGGACTAGTGGGGATTTATAGTCAAGAAGCAGAGTGAATGGAAAATTCCTAAGAGGAAATTTCAAGGCTAAGGGGGATTCTGACTACAGACTTGACAGGATCCTTGCTGAAGGCAGGCCAGGGTGAACAGACATCACCTGAGTGGGTGAGGAATTTGATCAGTTATCTAGGATGATCAGATATTGAGGGTGAAGATTCTCTCTAAACTGACTCAGCAGAATTCTTGCTACAATGGGGCTTTATAGGACAGAGACAGAAGGCCAGCTGTGGACCTACTAGAGCAGAGAGCTCAGAGGAACCTGAATAAAATTTGGTCAAGGGGAGTATCTTTGGCAGTTACTCCTATTCAAAGGAAGACAAAATGTTCTTCTTTCACTTGAAAAATATGTCAGTTTTCTCATTCAGTTGCCTTTTGTTCATTAAGGGCCAGCAGAAGCATCTGTTGAGACTTGATGGTAAAGGATATTTGTGAGCAGTCAAGAATTTAAGGAGGGGAATTTCTATGCAAATAAAAGAAAAGAAAAAAAAAAAAAAAGATCAGTGGTTGGAAACCCAGTTTCTGAGCCCAGAGAGTAGCCAGCTGAAAAGATTTATAGATGTTGGATTTGAAGTATCTTCTGATGGTGGAATGAGGACAGTGCTGACAAGTGGACAGATTTCCTAGTTTGCAGTCTGAATATCTTTGGTGATGGCACATGCATCAGTATTAGTCATGGTTATTGGAGAAGAGCATAGGAACGTCCAGCGTCAGCTCATGGAATTCTTTAGACAGTCCCAATAAAAATCCGGGTTGTCAGGTTTTAGTTCTCACTGACACCAGGTAAATAAGGTGAAAAAAAAAAATTGGAAGCACTAATTTGGAGAGTAGTAGCCATATATTGGAGGAAGTTAGAAGAATTGAGAACTCACAAAGATTCACTATAATTTTTCCATTCAAACATAAAATTTCCCTCTACAGTTGCCTCCCTTTTGATTCTGTTTACAAAACAAATCTGGTCTTCTTAGATTTGTCCTAATTATTTAAGTAAATGCGGCAAGAATGATAACTGACCACACAGGTCTTTCTTTACTCTGCTTTTCTGGAACTTTTCAAAAGAAATGTCATACTAGACTCTTAAAATTAAGTCTCTAGACTCTAGGAAGTCAAGCCAAGAATTCACCACCAGACTTCACCTTTTGTACCTATTGCTTTAAGTGAATTCTTGTCTCCTCTGGGTCTCCAAAATACCCCAAGGTTCCTAAGCCTGCCAGGAAGTGAACTTGCTCACTTACCTACAAGGCTGGGAATCCTTTAAACCAGGTACCAATCTAGTTTTTCTAAGAGGGCTTTGTAAACATTAAGTTTCATAGTCAACCTAGTTCTTTAAAACTGATTTATGCATGTTGTTCTCAAATATGAAATTCCCATCGAAGCCTGGGTTATATAACCAATGTTTCAAATTATGTCCTGTAACAAAGAGAACCAATTTTTATTTAATTTATGCAAATAGTTATATTGCCATGAAAATAAAAATACTCAATAAAAGTTTCCAAATTTTGGAGGATTAGGCAGGGAGAAAATGTTTCCTTTTTGTTTATAATGGTATAATCTATAAAATTGCTCTAAATTATTGATAATTTAAGAGAAAAGAGGAAGGGTTTTGGTTTTTTTTGTTTTGTTTTGTTTTTTACATTCAGAGAATAGATCATTAAAGCACCATCAATGTTACAAACAAAACCATAACCATCCTTTATCACTTCATTCAGTCCCTGTGTAATTAATTCTTGTTCTGCTTGATCTTAGGTTATCAGTTTCATGAACCTGTCAGCTTCTCCACTAGAATTCTGGAAATTCTAACTCAGTCCAGTGGTATATACTTAGAGTTATTTAGGCAACTCTATCACAAACCATTTTGGCCTATAGCTGATGGCAAGAGCTTTTAGGAAAACATCAAAGTAAAATAACAAGTGTCTGTGAATGACAAAAGACTTAAAATGACCATGGTTAAATATTTGATGAGAGGGAATTTGACAAGAAAATGTGGTTATTTTTGTGGCATATACCACATTTTAAATAATAACTGGATTTATAACTGATAACATTATACTAAGACATACCATGAACAGCAAGGATATTGACAAAATTCAATGAACTTCACACAATTTCTAGAAAACCTACATTAATAACATTTATCTGTATAAATACAACCTAGGAAATGTTAAAACATCTTTTCTTATTTGACACTCTCTCTCCTGTCATTCAACTTATCAAATAAACCAAATTATTTTTAACATATCTTTTTTCACAAGGTGAAAGAATAAATCCTTTGAGATTATCCAGGAACCCTCTAGATGATGTCAATGTTAGTTTAAGAACACAATTTCATTTAGGATTTGATTTTGGGAAGACAAGTCTGTCAAAAATGTAAAAAACCTTACCTCTGTAAAAGAAAGAAGTCTCACTTTTAAGTGATCAAGGGCATGGAAAATGTTAACATAAAGGGTCAGAAATTACTCTGATAAAACACATAATGTTGGTGTTCTAGGAAGGTTACTCAAAAGGTAAAAATGTTTTATAATCTCTTATAAAGAGCAGACCAATAATCCAAGAAAATTCTGTCATTTTAACAGAAAAAAAAACAGTTCTAGTTTTGTACCAGTGTACTTCCATATTGAATATCATAAAAAATCAAATTTATGAATAAATCCATTCAGATCTCAGCCAGCTTGACCACACATAATTTTTTTTCTTCAAACTTTCTATAATTTTCTATGTTTAGTTAGTATTTTTTTCTTCACTTTCCTCTGTCTCATTCTGAAATACCTAATCACTCTAACTTTAGGACAGATGACTCTTTTCCCCTTAATGAAAATATATCCTTCAAATGCATCTTACTTTCCTTGCATACTTTTCATGCAAAATTATTTCCCTTATTATTTTTAGTAGTTTTGTCTTCATATATTCATATATTGGTTATAATTTCTAACTTTTCCACAAAAAATTGGGAGGTAGGAAGTTCTGAATTGTCTACCTCATACCACCATTCTATAGAATATTAGTGAATTTTGTACCATCTCACATTTCTTAGAGGTTTATTGTTCCTCATAGTATGGTTTTCAATGTAGCAAAAAGAACATGTTTATTAACAGGCCTAAATATATTTAGCTTCCCTTTATCATGTAAAGATAATATGCCAAAAGTATTTAAACTTAAACTTACGTTCAATAATTAGTGCTGCAGGAGTTTATCTTACTTTGAAATGATCTAGGTTCTAACCGAATATTAACATAATTTAGCATAGGTCTAAGTGCACATGTTACCACAAAGATTTTGGAAACTGGTTATTTTGTTTGTATATATATATTTTTTTGGTCAAATTAATATTCAGCACACTTAGCCATCATCTCAAGCTATTTCCCAGCTAACTATTTTTACAGCATAAACATGTTAGGAAAGTATCACAAATGCAAAACATTTAAAAAGTTAAATACATAGTTGTTTTTTTTTATTGCTGTACCTGATACAAATAAAGTAATGGCTATCAAGCAATTCATTTTTTACTTTATCTTTATTATTTTTTTCATAAGTTGAATTTATACTTTTTATAATCTTAAACATCTAGAAGAGATTTACAAATAAGTTTCTTTAGTAAACCCAAGTAGAATAAAAATGTATGCTTATATTGTACTTAATGCTAACTCAGAAGATGCAGCTATTTTTTTTTTTAAGATTTTATTTTTATTTATTTGACAGAGAGAGAGACAGCCAAAGAGGGAACACAAGCATGGGGAGCGGGAGAGGGAGAAGCAGGCTTCCTGCAGAGCAGGGAGTCCGATGTGGGGCTCCATCCCAGGACCCTGGGATCATGACCTGAGCCGAAGGCAGACGCTTAACGACTGAGCCACCCAGGCACCCCGATGCAGCTATTTTTATTAAACTAACTATGAACCTAATATTATTCACCCAAGATTTCCAAAGTTATGTGAACCTGAGAAGCATTCAGGTTAGTTTCTATACTTCTGGAGTTTTAGGAATATTTAATTTATATAAGTGCTCATTATTCTCTAAGCCAGTTTGAATAGAACTCCTTTAACTCATTTTGTAAATTAATTTGGTAATACCCTCTGAAGGTAAGAATATATCATGAATACATAACATACATATTTGATGCCCATAAACATACTAATAGATGCAAACAGAGCTCTTATAGTTTTTATTCTAAAATTTGAGCCGTGATCCAGGCAAATATAGTGATATACTCTCATCTTTGCTCCACTTTATATATTTTATCTGAACTTTTGGCAAATGGGACAAACTAAGATTATAAGTAAGAGTTAAGACTCTTCAGTGTGAGGGCTAAAGCTTTTCACCAATATTTGTAGATGAGACTTTCAAGATTTTCTTTGGCTATGGACATTATGAAGGCTGTGGACTGTGCACTTTTAGGTGAGAGGTGGAGGGGACATCAAGCAGCTGTCTAGTTGTCTCCAGACCTCATCTGAGTGGAAAAAAAAAATAGCCAGTCCACTTCTAATTAGCCTTTTCCCCTCTTTTTAGCCTGGGGTGGTTGCTTCTGGGGGTCCCCGAGTCCCTGGAGAGATCCTGCTGAGGGGAGCAGGTTCAGGTGCTTGGAGGAAGCTGTGGGGCTGACAGCGTGGACAGAATGAGGCAGGAGGGGTGTTGAAGGGGAACGTCTCAGAGGATTCAAAGGTCCTGAAGGGAAGAGCGAGGTGGATAAAGGAGGAAGAAGGAGCAGATGTGTGGGAAGGAAGAGACCTTAGAGAGCCAGCTTCGGGAAATCTTAAGTTTCAAAGAGGCTGCTTATATTCTGTATCATCCTTAGTAAAATTGTGCCAACGAGAAAAGAAACCACAGCTGGTGGAGCATAGAGGCAGCAGAGGTTCAAGAAGGGGTTCAGTCAGCTGAGAAGCTCCTATTCTTAAGTAATGCTACGCTTGTGTTTATGAACAGAGAAGCTGGGGGCGCTAGCTTCAGAGCAATTCACAGAGAAGTTTATGGTTAACCCAGCCTCCGTTAATCTGGGCCTCCAGTGCCGCTCCTACATTACACTGAGAATCTTAAGGATCAGATTATTTTAAGAATGTCCTACTGTTTTTCAACGGATTGCCATCCGAAGCCCTGGCTCAGGAGTGAGACTCACCAGTGAAGCCCGTGTCTTAAGTTAGCCAAGAGTAAAGGCAGGCTTTTTGAAAGGTGCGCATTTGAGATCCTGTGCAAGAGGTCCCTGGGTCTGAAGATGGATCTGATTCTAAGCAATTCGTGGGCACCACAACTGTCAAAGAAAACCAGAGCTGGACAGTAGTTAAAGTTAATAAAACATTTTACTCAGGCTCTCCAGCATTAAGCGACGAGACCTCAGCGTAGAACTGGGCCCAATTCTGAATACAATGAGGACAAGTGGGATGTATGGTCAAGGAGCTGTGGAGCCCAGTGGATGGAAAATTACTAAGAGGAAACATTAAAGGCAAAGGGGGATTTCCTGCTAATTCAACCTGACAGGATTCTTGCTGAAGGCAGGCTGGAGTGACCAGATCCACCTGGGAGGGATGGTGTGGCAGGGAAATTTGGTCAGATATCCAGAATGAACAGATTTCAAAGGTGAGGGATCTCTCCACACTGACTTAGTGGGAGTTCTTGCCAAAACCAAGGGAAGCCTAGGGTTGGGCCTAGTTAAGCAAAGGGCGCAGAGTCTACTAAGAACATGAGGAAAGTTTGGTTCAGGAGAATATTTGTCATCTCCCACACTCCCTTGCTCTGACCCCTTTAGACTTTCCTTTCAAGGTAGGGTGTGGTTGGCCTCCTCCAGCAGGTATGGTGGGAGGCTGCCCCTCCTTAGCCCTCCCACCACTGCCCTAGGCACGTGCTTCCTTTCGAGCACATTGGGCTGGGCAGCAGGTGGTTTCTAACTTGTCAGTCCCTTTTCTTGTGATCATTTGTGGGATCATTGTGGGATTTGTATCCCCAGTGAAATACCTGAAACAGAAAATATTCAATAAATTTGTGGTAAAACAATAAAGAATGAATGGATATCATGATAGTAGAAGTATAATCATCACAACTGTTAATAAGATATATTAAGTAATTCACTCTGTATGAAATCTAAAAAACAAAACAGAACATTTACTGAGGAATATCAGAAACAGCTTTATAGAGGTTATCCAAATATGGGGAAAATCTTAAATTCCATTTATGGAAATATTTGTGCTTTTCCTTTTTGGAAGTCAAGATGAGGAAAAATAGCTCTTTAGCCATTGCTCCCATCATTTGAAAATGAAAAATAGCTTTTCTTTTCTTTTCTTTTACCAACTGTTTTTAAATTTTAGAAACCAGGTTGGAAATCTATCATGCACCAAAAATGAAAAGCATTATGCTACTTTCTTGTAAGCAGATGCAACTATAAATTATTTTTCCCTATTACGAATAAAACTATTAAATCATAGCGTACACAGTCATGCACCTGCAAATTACTGGTCAGGCCAAATGACAAATCTCATTAGCAGACTGTATGGGGCCTCCATGTTAGAGATTTAGGACAGAAACCAAAAAAATGAAAATGACTTTAACTCCATTCTACAAACTACATTTGAGTAACCTGTTCAGGTTATCTCTTGCTACATAGCAAACTACCCTTCAAATCTAGTGCTTTAAAACAACCACTATGGGGTGCCTGGGTGGCTCAGTTGGTTGAGTGTCTGACTCTGGCTCAGGTCATGATCTCAGGGTCCTGGGATTGAGTCCCCACCCCACCCCCAGTGTTGTTTGGGCTCCCTGCTCAGTGGGGAATCTGCTTCTCCCTCTCCCTCTGCTCCTCCCCCACCTTGCTCATGCACTCTCTCTCTCAAATAATCTCTAAAAAATAATAAAACAATCACTATTTTATTATATCTAATGACAGTGTGATTCAAGGATTCATGCAGAGCTTGACTGGGTAATCTTTCTGCCCCACCTGTTATCAGTTGTGATCACAATGTGTTCATTTGGTGGCTGGGATGGGCTACAGAATCAAAAAAGACTTTACTCACATGCTTGGTACCATGGTAGGAATTGGTTGAAGCTATACCTCTTGTTTCACCCTTTTTATGTAGACTACACTTTCCATACAGTTCTGTAGCTGGGCGCTTGTTGTTCTTACATCAAACCTCAGGAATCCAAGGGAGAGTGTTTCAAGAGACAAGCAGTGGAAACTATCAGTGTTTTAAGGCCTGGACACAGAAATGAGTACAAAGTGCTTACTCTATGTTCTACTGGCCAAAGTGGTCACAGAGATTGCCCAGATTCAAATGGAGGGGATGTATATCTCAACTCCTGAGGGAACAATGTGGAAGAATCTGTAGATATTTTTTATCTATCACATATTCACAAACTTCATTTAAGAGATAATAAACTTTGAATTCAAGAGAACATGCTGGTACTAATAAAACTAAGAGGACTTATGGAGAAATAAAGTTTCACTTGATACATTTTCTGTCATGTGAGATAATGTCAGTGATAAAATATAAAAATGGTAAGAACAGATCCATTTGTTTTATTCCATTAAAATGATATTATTGTTGAATAATATTCCATATATATATACATGTACACATAAATCTCACATCTTTATCCATTCATCTATCAACGTACACTTCTCTTAACTATAGAGAACAAACTGAAGGTTACCAGAGGGGAGGTGGGTGGGAGGATGGGGGAAATAGGTAAAGGGGACTAAAAGTACACTTATCATGGTGAACACTGAGTAATTTATAGAATTGTTGACTCACTATATTCTACACCTGAAACTAATATAAACCTGCATGTTACCTACATTGGAGTTAGAATTACAAACAAGACTTATAAGTACTGTATGTATTGTATATTTATCACATATCTGAGAATACTTCATTAAAATTTTTTTAGTAATTAAAAATAGAAATTTTTAGAAATGATATTAGGTCCTTGCTAATATTTATATGATTCCCAGAAACTTAAACTATGAAAAAGTATAGCAAAGTGGGTCCCTTAGTTTTATTTGTATGAATTCATTCTTGAATACATTTTTGAAAGTTGATGAAAATTACATCCAATGTAATTTCTTACATCAGAAAATTAAACAGAAAATTACAGTTTAACATTGTGGTTAAGAGCTTGAGGTATAGATTCAGAATGACACGGATCTATTCTTTTGGTCAAGTAATAGAACTTTGATGATCTTCCATTGTGATAGAGGAAATAATAGTAACTACCATCAAGAATGTTTGATTATTATTTTTTTTTAAAGATTTTATTTTATCCATTTATTCATGAGAGACAGACACAGAGAGAGAGAGAGGCAAAGGGAGAGAGGCAGAGGGAGAAGCAGGCTCCCCGCTGAGCAGGGAGCCCGATGCGGGACTCGATCCCGGGACTCCAGGATCATGACCTGAGCCGAAGGCAGACGCTTAACCATCTGAGCCACCCAGGTGCCCTGATTATTAAGTGAGAATATATATGAATTACTTAACATAATGCTGAGACATATAGACAATAAATGACATTATTTTTACAAGTTATAGGACTTGTAGGAAAAGAGACTGAGGAAAGTTATAAAATTCTAAACTATGGTTCACACAGTTAATAATTTCTTCAGGCTTAGTCTTTTTTTTTTTTTTTTAAAGATTTTATTTATTTATTTGACAGAGAGAGACACAGAGAGAGATGGAACACAAGCAGGGGGAGTAGGAGAGGGAGAAGCAGGTTTCCTGTGGAGAAGGAAGCCCGATGAGGGTCTCAGTCCCAGGACCCTGGGATCATGACCTGAGCCGAAGGCAGACGCTTAATGACTGAGCCACCCAGGGGCCCCAGGCTCAGTCTTTTTGACAAGAAACATGAAAATAGCAACACAGGCATCTTCCCTTTCTATGAGTTAACTGCTTGTATAGTTTCATAAGATTGCTGTAAAAAAGTACAACAAATTGGTGCCCTAAAACAACAGGAATTTATTTTCTCACAGCTTTAGAGGCTAGAAGTCCACATCAAGGTGTTAGGGCCATACTCCTTCTGAGACTGAGTAGAATCTTTCCTTGCCTTTTCCCAACTTCTGGTGGTGGCCAGAAGCTTCTGGTTTTCAGCTACATCACTGCAAGTAGGTAAAGCTATCATTACTTGGTTTTCCACCGAGTGTCCCTGTCTTCACAGGATATTTTTTTCATCTTATAGAGGTACCAGTCATTGAATTAGGGCACACCTAATGACATCCTAATTTGATTACACCTGTGAGACCCCATTTCCAAATAAGGTCACATTCACAAGTAGTCAGGGTTAGGACTTAAACTTAACATTTGGGGAGACAGAATTCAACATAGAACAGTCTACCCTCTGGTTCTCTGAAATTTATATCTTTCCCATGTGTAGAATGCATTCACCTATCCCAACACCCCCAAAAGCATTAACCAAATCCAGCGTCAACTTTAGGTCTAAAACCTTACCTAGATTTAATCAACTAAAAAAAAAAAAAATCCCAAATACTATCTTCTAAATCATCTAAATCAATTATGAGAGAGACCTGGGATATAAATTATCCTAGGCAGTACACCTTAGTATCAGTGAGCCTATAACCAGACAATTCACTTGCTTCCAGAATGGAATGGTGGGAGAGGCACAGGGGTAGACATTCACATTTTCAAAGGGAGAAATTAGAAGGATAAAAAGTGTAATGGGTACCAAGCAAATCCAAAACTTAGCAGGAATAAATATTTATGATTTCAAGTCCTGAGAATAATCATCTGTGTTTCAGTGCTTTTGCTCTTGACCCAAAGAGGTCATGTTGACTCAAACCTGTGCATCTGTGGCTTGGCCTCAGAGTTACTCTTCCTTTGTTTTGTCCCATCTATGTTTTTTTCATACCAGGCTGGAAATGTTTCTTAGGGAATAAAATTCTCATATACCTTGTCAATTCATGGCAGAGGGTAAGCCATCAGATGAAAGCCTTCCACAGATAATTGCATATCTATCCCTAGATAGATATTATCTAGGGTATGATTGTGTGAATCGAAGAATGACACAACTAGTCTCTTTAGAAAATGATCGTCCACCCACAGCCTTTAATGTTCATTTTTTTTCAATACTTCTATTCATGTTGATACATGGATTCTCTAAGAAAATAGGACGCTTTTTCCCCAGCTCTCTTCTTTTATTTATTTTTTTTGCTGGGCCTTTACCAGAATCACATCCAAATTTCTACCAACAGTCTTTTCAAGGCAAGCTAGTTTTTTTTTTTTTTTTTTTTTTCCCATTAAATGTCTCTAGACTCTTCCAGTCTCTACTCTACCCAGTTTCAAGGCCACTTCCATGTTTTTCCTTGTTTGTTACAGTGGTGCCCCACTTCCTGATACCAAAATACATAGTGGTTTTCAGGGCTGCTATAACAAATTATCACAAACTAGATGGCTTAACACAACAAAAATTTAATTTCTCAAAGCCAGTTCATGCTTACTCCAGTTCCTATAGGGGAGAATCCTTCCTCATTTCTCCTAGCTTCTGGTAGCTTGAGGCATTCCTTGGCTTGCAGATACATCACTCCAATATCTGCCTTTGTCATTAGTTGGTGTTCCCCTGTGTGTTTCTGTCTTCACATGGCATTTTTCTCATTGGTCATGTTGAATTAGGGCACACCCTAAAGATCTCATATTAACTTACTACTGCAGAGACCTTATTTCCAAATAAGGTCCTGTTTACATGAACTGGAGGTTAGGATTTAGACATATCTTTTTGATGGACACAGTTCAACCCATAACACTGCCCCAATCAGATCACATCCCAAGGGACTAAATTATAGAATCTCACAATCTTAAATTCTATTTTGGGATCGATTAGGTGCCTAGAGTGGAATTTTAGGAAACATATGTATCTTATCCACACTGCTGAAGAAGAATGCTATTCGTGAGTACTATAAAGATCCACAGCTGGAAGCCTGTCTGCCTTCAAAACACTGATCCCGTGGGGGCGCCTGGGTGGCTCAGTCAGTTAAGTGTCTGCTTTCAACTAAGGTCATGATCTCTGGGTCCTGGTATGGAACCACATGTCAGGCTTCCTGCTCAGTGGGGAATCTGCCTCTCTCTCTCTCTCCCTCTCTCCCCCCTTCTTCTGCCCCTCCCCACCGCTTGTTCTCTCTCTCTCAAATAAATAAATAAAATCTTTAAAAACAAAAACATGAATCCCATGAAGTGTGGGGAATTTTCTAGCAGGTCAAGAGGCTGGGAACCAGGAGCATGGGCCAGCAAATACCACACACCAATTTAGCAGAAGTCCAGCCCTTTCTTTTAATGGTATAATTTGGCAACAATTATTTGTTAAGTAGCATATTTTTAAAAAACTAAGTTGAAAGTTGGAAAGTTGGTCTGTGTGTATTAATAACACATTACTATTTTATTTACGTTAAACCTTAGTGCAGGTTCTATGAAAATGTTAAAAAAAAAGCAAAAAGTCAGAAATAAAATTCTTTCCTTCCTAGAAGAATTGCTTTGAATGGACTATGAAAGGGCTTCACAAAATTATATTAATTACTATTAAACCAAAATAAAAAAATTATGACAGGTAAGTACAAATCAAGAAATAGAAGTTGACATATACTTAGACCTACATATTCTATTATATATCATTAAATTTCTTAAGATTCTCAGGTGTATCATCAACTAACTTGAGACTTTCAGGTCTTTCTCTGAATTTTTTATTTTATATCTGTAGGCATCTTGTTTTCCTATGTAAATTATAGTAATTCAACTCTCATACTCCTGGGCTATAATATTTTGAGTTCTCTGGGAGAAGAAACTTTTAGAGAATCACAAATTATATAGCTCTGTTATTTACAATGTAGTCACTATTCACAATTTTAAAGTAGTAGTGACTCAGGAGATCTCTAAGCACCACACTTTTTTCTTGTACTTTGCTTCAAATATGTAAGTGTATTTAAATTAAAATTATCACCAGTTAAAGCTGATTTAAAGGGGAAAATATGGAGTAGTTATTAGTGACACAAACTTTAGAATTTCAGCATTGACACCATTTTTTTAAGTACAGAAATTTTATCAAAATGACATGACCGTCTTTTCTGCTTCTGGCTTAACCTTCTATCCATATTCCCTGATGTGCTGTTGGCTTTTGTTGATTGACAGATTGCAGATGCACAGTACAACATCCAAACACATATTTTGGCTACAAAGAAAAACAGGCGCAGATTAATCTGTATTCAGTGTGGAAGCCCTGGGTAGACTCATCCTTGCATCTTCTGCTTATTCCTCCCACATCTGATTGGCATGTATTTCAATTATCATCCAGGGCAGGATATCCGAAGGAAAATTTTCTGGCACTCAGGTTATTAGGTCATTTTACTGCTTCACAATTTCCTATTTTATTATACAGGATATTCCTAAAATAAAAGCCCCATCTCCTAACTTGTTCAGAGTAATAATGAATAGTCTTTTTTTTTTCTTTCTTTTTTGAGGACAACAATTCAAATCAATTTAGTTTTCTAATACTCGATTACTTATATCATGATTATTAAGAATATTTCATAGAATATTCTGAGAGACTGATCTTCAACTTTCATTCTCTAACTTAAGTATTTTTAACATCTTTAGGCTATATTATATGTAACAAAAATTCCCTTTTGTAATGGACAATTCATACATTTTTAGTAAATTTATAGTGTTGTGCAACAATCATTTCAATAAATTTTTTGATCAGTTCCATCATCTTGAAAAGTTTGTTCATGTCCTTTTGGAGTCCATTCTTACTCCCAACACCAGCACTTTTGTGTATGTCTAGTAATTTTTGCCTGATTCAATGTCATAAAGATTTTCTTCTATGTGTGTGTATGTGTGTATATGTATGTGTGTGCGTATGTGTTTAAGTCTTATAGTTTTAGCTTTTGCCTTCAGGTCATTTTGAGTTAGTATTTTTTATGGTGTGAAGTTAAGGGCTTATACATGTTTATATATTTCTATTTGCATATATGTATATATGTGCATGCATGTGTGTGTGTGTATATATATATATATATATATATGCATATCCAATTGTTGAAGGAACTTTCTTTTCTTCATTGAATTGTCATTGCAAATTTGTCAAAGATTGTTCGAAAATACAAGTAAGTATTTATTGATGTACTCTCAGTTTCACCGAGTAATATTAAATCTTTAGACAATACCACACTGTCTTGGTTTTTGTAGCATTGTATTAAGTTTCAAAATTGACTATGGTACATCTTCCACCTTAGTTCTTCTTTTACAAAAACTATTTTCACTATTTGTTCCTTTGCATTTCCACGTAAGTTTTATGTTTAGTTTGTCAATTTCTGCAATACTGTAAATGCCTCCTGGGCTTTTGATAGAGATTGGAGTGAAAAAATAGGTACATTTTCAGAGAATTGCCCTCTTAACAATATTCAGTGTTCCATTCCATGACCACAGAGTATCTTTGTGTTTATTTTGATCTGCTTTAATATTTCTTAGCAATGCTGTATAGATTTCAGTGTATAAGTTTTCATGTTTTGGTTAATTTTATTTCTAGATGTTTTATAATTTTGGTTTCTATTGCTAATGGATGTTTTCAATTTCATTTTTTAGTGTCTAATGTTATTATATAGAAAACCAATTTATATTCAAGTTGATCTTTTAATCTGTGACCTTGCTAAACTTGTTTATTAGTTCTATTAGTTTTATTGTGGATTCTGTAGGATTTTCTATATAAAGGATCATGTTATTTACAAATAAAGATGGTGTTAGTCCTTCCTTTCCAATCCGGATTCCTTTATTTATTTATTTATTTATGGCCTTATTGCTTTGGTCAGACCTAAAGTAAAATGTTGAATATAAGTGATGAAAATTGATAGTCTTACTTTGCTCCAAATTTAAGGAGAAAACATTTACTCTTTCACTATTAAGTATGATGTTAATCATAGGTTTTTCAAAGATGTAAAATCTCTGTTTGTAAAACTTCTGTTGAAATTGTTTTTGTCAGAAACTGGGTTTTGTAAAATTCTTTGTTTTCTATGGAGGTGACTATGTGTTTTTATCATTCATTCTGTCACTATCACTTAAATTAATACATTAATTGATTTTTGGATGCTAAATCAATCTTGCAGTCCTGAAATGAATCCCACTTGGTTATGATATATAAATTTTTTTATAAGTGGTTAAATGTGACTTGTTAATATTTTTAAAGACTTTTGTGTCTATGTTCAAGAAATGATGTTCTATAATATGTCCATTCTTGTGATATTTTTGTCTGATTTGGTATTACAGTGCCCTGGAATCTAGAATGAGTTGAGAAGTGTTCTCCACTATTTTCTGAAAGACTTTGTGAAAGTTTATTGTTAATTCTTTAATATTTGATAGAAATTAGAGTGAAGCCACTTGGCTAGGCTTTTCTTTGTGGGAAGATTTTAATTGCTAAATATATATATTTTACTAGCAAGTAACATAATAAGTAATACGTCTACATAGATGACTTTATTTACTTTAGTGGGTTGATTTGTGTAACCGTGTCTTTCTAGATATTTTTCTATTTCATCTAAATTGTCTAATTTGTTGGCATACACTTGTTTTAATTGTACCTGACAAACATTTTGCTTTCTGTATAAAGTTAGAAGTGATGTTTTCTTTCTCTTTCCTACTTGCATGGACTGACTACATTTGTCTTTTTTTTTTTTTTTAACCCTTTTAATGAAACATCATTTGGTTTCACTGATTTTTCTATCTTGTTGGTTTCTTCTAAAATTTCTGCTCTATAGCTTATTATTTCCTTCTGTTTGCTTGATTGGGGCTTAGTTGAGTTCTTTCCTAGTTTCCTAAAATGAAAGCTTAGGTTAGTAACTTGTTACCTTTCCTCTTTTTTGATAAAAACATTAAAAATAGAAATTCTTCTCTAAATACTATTTAGCTGCATTTCATGAACTTAATATGTTCTGTTTCATTTTCATTCCAGAAATAATTTTTAGAAGTTTAATTTGTAATTTCTTTTTGACCTATGTATTATCACAACTGTATTGATTAATTTCTAAAGACTTGTGGCTTCCCAGTTTTATTCTTGTGGTGAATCTCTAATTCCCTTTTTTGCCATAGAATATACTTTGCATGACATTAGTCTTTTTTTACATTTATTAATAAGTCTTTTTCTAGCGGACTTGCATAAAATCTACCATGAGGATGTTCCATGTGTACTTTTAAAAAATGTTTAATATTCAGTTGTTGATGGAGTATTTTAAAATATCTACCAGGTCAAATTCACTGATGATGTTCCCAATTTTTCTATAGATTTCCTGATTTTTTTTAATCCTGTTTTATTAATTGTTTAGAAAGGATAGTTGAAGGCTTCAATTGTTGTTAAATTTTCTAATTCTCTTCGCTATTTTGTCTTTTTTTTTTTTTGTTTCCTATATTTTGGGACTCTGTTAAGTATATATGCTTATATAATTTTCAATTTTTTGTGTGTAATGACAAATTTATCATTATGAACATCACTCTTTTCTCTTGTAATATTTCTTGTTTTAAAATTTATTTTGTCTGATATTAATAAAACTAGTCCAGCTTTCTGATGGTTACTGTTTGTATGTTGTATCACTTGCTGTTTTCTTATTCTCAATCTGTTTATGTCCTTGAATTGAAGATGTATTTCTTATTGACAAAATATAGTTGCATCTTGATTATTAATCAGAACTGACAAATCTGCTTCTTGAATAGAATGTTTAGTTCATTCATATTTAATGTTAGTATCATATTCTAATTGCCTGTCATTTGTTATTTATTTTTTAATTATCTCTTGTCTTATCAGCTTCTCTGTCCATTTCCCCCCTTTTAAAAAGATTTATTTATTTATTTATTTATTTATTTATTTATTTATTTGAAAGACAGAGAGAGAAAGAGAGAGCAGGGAGGGCAGAGAGAGAGAGAGAATCTTGAGCGGACTCCGTGCTGAACACGGAGCCCGATGTAGGGCTCAATCTCATGAGCTAAAATCATGAGTCAGATGCTTAACTGACTGAGCCACCCAGGTGCCTTCTTCCCTTTTAAAATCTCCTTTTGTGTTAAGCATTTTTAGTATGCTATTTTATCTGTTTATATTTTTACTACATTATTTTGAATTATATTTTAGTGTTCATCTATGGTAAGGGTTGGCAGACTTTTCTGTAAAGGATTACATAACAGATACTGTAGATTTTGTGGACATATGTTCTTTATTATGACTGATCATTTCTTCCTTTGTAGTGTGAAGGTAAGCACAGCCAATATATTCATGACTATTTTTCAATAAAAATTTCAATAAATTTCAAAAAAAAATTTCAATAAAAATTTAAGTATAAAACCAGTGGTGGGCCAAATCTGATCTATGGTCAGTTTTGTCCTCTTAAGTCCTAAGGATTGTACTGCGTATATTAATTTGTTACAATCTACTTCAAAACCATGATAGTTACATTATGATAAAATAGACAAAATTTGTACTATTGTACTGCGTATATTAATTTGTTACAATCTACTTCAAAACCATGATAGTTACATTATGATAAAATAGACAAAATTTGCTAGATTTCCTTATTCCATTCCCCTTTTGTTATTTTATAATATAAATAACATATATTATGTCTATATGTTAATAAACCCCAAAATATAGTGTGATAATTTTTACTTCATATCATCTTATGGTTTTAAATAGGTTAATAGAAGAAATGAGAATATATATTTATAGATTCTTTTGCATAAACACACACAATTACCGTTCCAGAAATCTTAAAATTTTTTTCTGTCAATTTTAATTGCTATTTTGTTTTTTCCTTTCAGCCTAAAGGATTTATTTCAGTATTTCTTATAAGTCAGGTCTGGTAGTAACATATGTTTATATACTTTGCCTTCATTTCTGTAGATGAGTTTTACTGGTTACAACATTCTTAGTTGATAATACTTTTCTCTCCTCAGTTTGAATACAATAAAACACCATTTTTTTGCTCATTATTTCTGATGTCAGACATTAATCATGTTGCATATGATCAATCATTAATTTCTTGCTGCTACCAAGTTTTTTTCTTTGTCTTTGTGTTTCAACAGTCTGATGTGGCTAGATGTTATATCTTTCTCTTTATTTGGGATTTATTTGGCCTCTTAAACCTGTGGATTAAAGTTTTCCATAACATTTGGAAAGTTTGAATTATTATTTCTTCGTGTATTTTTCTCCCCCTTTCTCTTTCTCCTTTCCTCCTGTGGTTCAATTTCATGTATGTTGCTCTGCTAGCAATTTTCTCACAGGTTTCTGAAGTTATGTTCAGTTTTATTTAATCTTCTTTCTCCTTGTTCTTTAGATTGGATAATTCATTTTGCTTTATCATCAAGTTCATGTATTCTTTCTTCTCCCCTCTCAAATTTTCTGTTAAACTCTTCTTGAAAATTTATCTAACCATTGGACTTTTTAATCCCAGAATTTCCAATTGATTTTAAAAAAATAATTTATTTGCTTGTTGAAACTATTTGTTGAATTATTGTTGTTCTGCTTTAACTCTTTAGATATCATTTCCTATAGCTCTTTGAACATATTTATAAAAGTTGCCTTGATGTCTTGACTGAATCCCACATTGGGCAGTCAGAAGAAATATATGCAGACCTTTTTTTTCGTGTAAGTATGGGTAATACTTTCTTATTTTTTACTTATTTTTTTGTCATAATAATGAATATTTTGATCATTTACTGAAGCAACTCTGAATTCTGACTTTTTCCACTAAGAGTTGTTATCATTTTGTTTGCTTGTTTTGTAACTTTTCTGGATAGATTTATGAAGCCCCTCTTCCCTGCAATGTATGCCTGGCTATTTCTCTGCTCTGATTTGTGTTATTTTATTTTTAAGCCTGGATTCCTGCTATTACAAACTGCTGTACTTGAATAGTTTCAGATTCATCTTAAGATTGATAAAAAGATATACTCAAGGACCTATAGTCAGTAAACTTTCTAATCCCTGTTGTCAGATATATGTGTGTTCTGGAGAGAGTTTTTAAATGTCAGGTCATTTTAAAGCTTCCTTAGCTGTTATATCTGATGGATTCATTCATGCCACATGTGCACATGCACAGAGGTCTTTTGCCAGGGATGCCTGGGCGTGTTAACACCCCCATCTCTGCTGTGCATGCACACTGACTCCTATCAATCAGGAATATGTGCACAGTTTATAAAGTCCCATAGACCCTAATGGCTATCTCAACTTCTAAAGCACCCTGTTAAACCCCATGCTACTCCTCTAGTCTGTTTTTTGTCCCAAATAGGACCTGGATCTCTGGCTGATGGAGCCACTGGCCTTTCTTTAGTTGCCAGCAGGATTGCCAATTTAACTGATAATGCTCCAAATCAAAGGAGATTTTCCCAAGTGCTTGTGAAGGTACTGGTTTTCATAGCCTGTCTCATCCTGTTTTGGCTACAATGCCAACAGAACCAAGGCACTTGTGGGACAGCCTTCCACAAAACAGCCTTCCGCAAAACTGTTGGGCACAATTTTTCATGGCTTTTAGCTTAAGTTCGTAGTCTCCATGAACAAATACTTCTCAGTTTGTTATATGGCTTTGGTCAAAATCCAGAGCGCTAAAATAGCTGATTTTGATTATTTGGCCAGTTTTGTAGTTGGTTTTTAAGAGAAAGATGTGTCTATTCATGCCAGAGGTTAGAACATTTTTATATAAATGCTTATACAAAAAGCTAAAGGTACTTAGACATCCTTTTTTCTTTTCAATCCATTGTTCAATAGTTGAAGTCAGTTTTTGTACCCACAGATTTTCCTGTTGTGGTTACATGTAACCAAACACAGCTAATAAAATCAAAGCCTTTCAGTGAGAGAAATGGCTTATAATAGAGGAGGAGTTAGGCAATTGGAAACCTTGGATAACTTCATTACCAACGTACGATTTTAGGTCTTAAATTTGTGAGTTTTATGTAAAGCAACATATTCTTTCACTACCAGAATTCTATTCCTCAGAAATAGTGTATGATGTACATAAGCTATAAGACTATTTAAACAATTACTTCAAGCATTTGTTCAATTGTTGTGTTAATAGTTCATTGTTCTCTTAACACAGATCTACATCTGTGTCATGATATATTCCTATTTATTGGGAAGAAATGAACTGCCAAAATGACAGAACTATGTTTGCTTGTGCTTTTCATTTGCTCAATGCATCATGCTTTCTGACTATCCAGTCAGTAGTTTTGCAATGTCTGATTATTCAAAATTGTGAATCTTTGGTTCTGCAAATAATATCACATGGTTTCCTTAATCTACAATTACTAGAAAAACCTATAGTGTGTAAATTAATACTTCCTTGGCCATCCTGAATATATTGATGTAACTTTTATTTAGGACTTCTTTAAACTTTAAGTGTCTCCTTTTATGTGCAAACTCATGATTTTGCATGCAAATTCATTTCATATTTAATAAATATACCTGCCTCTTAAAGACAGCCCTTATCCCTAATACTAGATGGCACATTTGGAGAAAATACGGTGCTAAATATTGCATAGTGGTACAAAATTTTAAATATACTATATTTTTGTTTTGGCCAAAATCTAGATGACCAAAATTTACATGACTTTGCATAAATTATTTGCAGATCTTTTCTTTAATTATTTTATTACTTAAGTGAGAGTAAACTACTATGGTTTAATGCTTAAAATTACTAATTATGAAAAATTCATAATTAAATTAAGATGTTTGTAATTATAATTAGTATGAAAATGTTTTTAATTTTTATATGTATCGGTAAAAGTACAGTCTCAAATTAGATGATGCAATAGCAGGAAGTCATCATGCAGCATTTTCTTCAGCTAAACCTGACTCTCCATGTTATAAAGTAATTGTAAAGGAAATTTGAAAAAATCCTCTTTTGTTCATTTTAAAAAATAACTTTTCTTCCATTGTGAAAATTATACACAAATATTTTAGGATATTAAGAAAATACAGAAAGTATAGGAGCAGACACCTCTGATTTTTGTGGCTGCTGCCAGGGGACCTGGGGCTATGGTGGCCAGGGGGGCTTATGCTCATGGATCCCTTGGGACTCTAATCAAAGAAGAAAGTGTTTTGTTTTTTGGGGTTTTTTTTAAGATTTTATTTATTTGACACAGAGAGACACAGCAAGAGAGGGGACACAAGCAGGGGGAATGAGAGAGGGAGAAGCAGGCTTCCCGCTGAGCCGGAAGCCCGATCCCAGGACCCTGATCCCAGGGATCATGACCTGAGCCGAAGGCAGTCCCTTAACAAATTGAGCCATCCAGGCACCCCAAAGAAGAAAGGTTTTTAAACAGCTACTATCCCCAGGGCACAGCAAGAGGCAGTAGACCCAGGAGCTCCGTCTTTGTGTGAAGGTGGCCTATTAGCTATTATTCATAGCTGCAGCCTAAGGGATAGGCTTGTAACTAAATATGTATCTAGGGTCTGACTGAAAGACCTCAGAGGGAGGGCACTATCTTTACGCTCTTTCTCTGTTGCACCCCAGAGCTCCAGTATCTCTTGAAGGAGAGATATATATGTGGTTGATGCCTAGCTTTTTATATTGGATGCTCTGTTTTATGCAGTTGCTACCCAGGGGATGTCCCTTGATTGCCTGGCTTTGGTGCCGGGGCCTTGCATGCCTGGGTCCCCTGAGACTGTGGTAATCAGAGAGATGGCACTTACCTATAGCACACTGCAGGTAGAAGACCGAGGCATGCCTCCCCCCACCCCCAGACTTCTATCTTTGAAGAAGGCCTCTTTGTACTCTTTGTATGTCTTGGATCTTTGGCCTGAGGGGCAGGCTTCAGGTTTGGCATACTTCTACTGGACTATGGAGTTGCTCTCAAGGAATGTAACTTGTGGACCCCATTTTGGTGCTCTTTTCCTGCCTTGCTCCAGCTTGCCAATTATCACCCAGAAAAGAACTTATACACTATCTGGAGCCCTGATTTTGTGACTACTACCCAGGAGACACTGCTAGATTGTCTGGCCAGCAGGGTTACACTTGTGGTCCCATATAATATATTTGCATACTTTTAAAAGCTGCTGCCTAAGGGTCTGCCTTCCAAACAGTCTGAATCTACATGCTCTCCTTAGGGACACTAACAGCTTTTGCCATACCATTAACTCCTGGGAGCTATAAAAAGATAACAGGCTGCTTGGACAAGCACAAAGGTCTAAGTGACAAGAGCTGAGGCAGGATTGAACAATAAGATTCTCCTCTTACATTAGGCCACTTCTTCAAGATTGGAAGTGGTGGTTTTTTTATCTGCTGTATAGAAACCAACATAGAAAACCAAGCAAATGAAGAAACAAAGGAATATATTCCAAATGAAAGAAAAGGATGAAAACC
Organism: Mirounga leonina; assembly: GCF_011800145.1. Lineage (NCBI taxonomy): Eukaryota > Metazoa > Chordata > Mammalia > Carnivora > Phocidae > Mirounga > Mirounga leonina. The sequence goes on from NW_023270415.1 coordinate 3,298,678, forward strand.
TCAGAAAAAAAACCTTGCTAAAATGGAGATAAGTAACTTAGCTGATAAAGATGTTTACTGGATTCAGGAGATGAATGGATGGACATAGTGAGAACTTCAACAAAGAGATGGAAAATGTAAGAAAGAAAATGTAAGGAAGAAGTCACAGACCTGAATAATAAAATAACTGAACTGAAAAAATACAGCAGGCTAGTTGAAGCAGAAGAAAGGATCAGTTAAGCTGAAGACCAGGTGGTAGAACTCACCCAATCAGAGCAACAAAAAGAAAAAAGAAGGAAGAAAAAAGAGAAGGTAGTTTAGGGGCTAGTGGGACAACATTAAGCAGACCAACATTCGCATTGTGAGGTCCCAGAAGGAGAAGAAGAGAAAGGAGCAAAAGTCAAATTTGAAGAAATATTGTCTGAAAATCTCCCTAACCTGGGGAAAGAAACAAACATATGGATCCAAGAAACTCAGAGAATTTCAAATAAGATGAGCCCAAAGGGATCCACACCAAGACATGTTATAATTAAAATGTCTTAAGATAAAGACAAGGAGGGGATATTAAAGACAGCAAGAGAAAAACAACTTGTTATATACAAGGGGACTCCCATAAGGCTATCAGCAGATTTTTTCAGCAGAAACTTTGCAGACCAAAAGGGTCTTCATAGATTCAGTGATGAAAGAAAAAACTTTCCAACCAAGAATACTCTTCTTGGCAAAGTTATTATTCATAGTAGAAGGAAAGATGAAGTTTTCCAGAAAAGCAAAAGCTAATGGAGTTCATTACCCCTAAGCCAGGCTTACCAGAAATGTTAAAGAGACTTCTTAAGGACAAAAAAAAAAAAAGGGGCAGTAATAATTAACAAGAAAAGTTATGAAAGAATAAATATCCCTGGAAAGGTAAATCCATAGTATGGATAGTACATCAATTACTTATAAAGCTAGTGTGAAGGTTAAAAGACAAAAGTAGTGAAAAATAACTGATTACAATAATTTGTTAAAAGATATACATATAAAGAGATGTAAAATGTGACATGAAAAACAAAACACTGGGGTTGGGGGAGAGAGTAAAATTGTTCAGCTTTAGATTGTGATCAAACTTAAGTTGTTATCAACTTAGAGTAGATTGTTATAAGTCATTATATTTACACCTCATGGTGACCAGAAAGCAAAAGTTATAGTAAATACACAAAAGATAAAGAACTAGAAGTATACCACTAAAGAAAGTCATCAAACCACAAAGGAAGAGAGTAAGAGAAGAAGAAAGGAACAGACAGGACTACAAAAACAGCCAATAAATAATTAACAAAGTGGCAATAAGTACATACCTATCAATAATTGTTATAATGGCAAATGGACCAAATTGTCCAATCAAAAGACATAGAATAGCTAAACAGATTGGAAAAAAAAAAAAAAAAAGACTTGTCTATATGTTGCCTACAAAACACTCACTTTAGAATAAGGAAATACACAGACTGAAATGAAGGGATGGAAAAAGATATTCCATGCAAATGGAAGCAAAAGAAAGCTGGAGTAGCTATACTTATTTCACACAAAATAGATTTTAAAACAAAGACTGTAATTAGAAACAAAGATGGGCATTGCAAAATGATAAAGGGGTTAATCCAACAACAGGATATAACATTTGTAAATATTTATACAACCAACAGAGGAACACCTAAATATATAAAGCAAATATTAACAGACCTAAAGGGAGAAATAGGTAGAAATACCAAATAGTAGGAGACTTTAATACATAACTTAAATCAATGGATAGATCATCCAGACAAAACAGTAAGTATTGGTCTTGAATGACACATTATTAGATCAGAAGGACTTAACAGATATATACATATATATTCATATATGTAATATTCCATCTAAAAGCAAGAGAATACATATTCTTCTCAAGTGCACATGGAACATTTTTAAGAATAGATCATGTTAGGTCACAAAACAAGCCTTAATAAATTTAAGATGATGGAAATTATATTATGTCTTTTCTGATTACTATGGCATGAAGCTGGAAATTAATTACATAAGGAAAACTGAAAAATTCATAAAAATGTGGAGATTAAACAACACACCACTGAACAACTGATGGGTCAAAGAAGACATCAAAAGATAAATAAAAAAAAACTTTGAGCCAATTGAAAATGGATACATAACATATCAAAATTTATGAGATGCCACTGATGCAGTACTAGAAGGAAAGTTCATAGTGATAAATGCCTACCTCAAAAAAAACAAGAAAAAGTCTCAAACATCCTAACTTTACACTTCAAATAACTAGAATAAGAAGGACAAATGAAATCCAAAGTTAGTAGGAGAATAGAAATAACCAAGAGTAGAGCAGAAATAAATGATATAGAGACTAAAAAGGCAGTAGAGAAGATGAATATAACTAAGAGCTGATTTTTGAAAAGATAAACAAAATTGGCAAGCTAAAACTCACAAAGAAAAACAAAAGAAGATTCAAATAAGTAAAATCAGAAATGACAGAGAAGACTTTATAACTGATACCACAGAAATACAAAAGATCATAAGAGACTACCATTAACAATTATATGCCAACAAATTGGGCAATCTAGAAGAAATAGATAAATTCCTAAAAACATACAACCTACCTAGACTGAATCATGATAAAACAGAAAATCTGAACAGATCAATTACTAGTAAGAAGATTGAATCAGTAATCAAAAACTTCCCATCAAACAAAAGTCCAGAGCCAGATGGCTTCACTGGTGAATTCTACAAAACATTCAAAGAACAATAGAATTAATACTAATTCTTCACAGACTTTCCCAAAAAATAGCAGAGGAGGGATCTCTTACAAACTCATTTTATGAGTCCTGCATTATTCTGATACCATAAATAGACAAAGATACCACAAGAAAAGAAAATTATAGGCCAATATCCCTGGTGAACATGGATGCAAAAATCCTCAACAGAATATTACCAAACCTAATTCAGCAGTATATTAAAGGAATGATACATCAAAATTAAGTGAAATTTATTCCAAGGATACAAGGATTGGTCAGCATCCACAAATCAATCAATGTGATACACCACATTAACAAAATGAAGGATAAAAATTATATGATCATCTCAATAGATGCAGAAAAAGCATTTGACAAAACTCAACATCCATTTATGATAAAAACTCTCAACAAAGTGGGTATAGAGAGAATGGTCCTCAATATAATAAAGACCATATGACAAGCCAATAGCAAACATCATATTCAGTGGTATAAAGCTCAAAACTTTTCCTTTAAGATCAGGAACAAGACAAGGATGCTCACTCTCACCACTTTTATTCAACATAGTATTACATGTCTTAGCCAGAGAAATTAAGCAAGGAAAAAAAAAGAGGTATATCAATTGTAAAGGAGGAAGTAAAACTGTCACTATTTCTTGATGAGATGGTATTATATACAGAAAACTCTAAAGTATCTATCAAAAAATTATTAGAGCTAATAAACAAATTCAGTAAAGTTGCAGGATACAAAATCAAAATACAAAAATCTGGTGCATTTCTATACACTAGTAATGATGTGTGAGAAAGAAAAAAGAAAATAATCCCACATACAATGGCATTAAAAAGATAAAATAGGGTGCCTGGGTGGCTCAGTTGGTTAAGCGACTGCCTTCGGCTCAGGTCATGATCCTGGAGTCCCGGGATCGAGTCCCGCATCGGGCTCCTTGCTCAGCGAGGAGTCTGCTTCTCCCTCTGACCCTCCCCACCTCATGCTTTCTCTCTCAAATAAATAAATAAAATCTTTAAAAATAAATAATAAATAAATAAATAAATAAATAAATAAATAAATAAATAAAAATAAAAAGATAAAATACCTAAGAGTAAATTTAACCAAGGAGGTGAAAGACATTTATATATTGAAAATTGTAAGACATTAATGAAAGAAATTGAAGAAGACACAAATAATGAAGATATTCCAAGTTCATGGATCAAAAAATAAATATTGTTAAAATGTCCACACTGCCCAAAGCAGTCTACAGATTAAATGCAATGACTATCAAAATTCTAACAAAGCAAACAAAAAAACAAAACTCAGCTAAAGCAATTTTGAGAAAGAAAAACAAAGTTGGAGGTAACACACTCTGATTTCAAATTATAGTACAAAGCTATAGAAATTGAAACAATATGGTATTGGCATAAAAACAGAATCGTAGATCAATATAATGGCATAGCGAGCCCCAAAATAAACCTGCACATATATGGTCAATTCATTTATGATAAAGGATCCAAGAATATACAATGGGGAAAGGGAAGTTTCTTTAGTAAATGGTATTGGGAAAACCGGACAGCAAAATAAATGAAGCCAGACTGCTATCTTATACCTTACATAAAAAATTAACTCAAAATGGATTAAAGACTTGAATCTAGGATGTGAAACCATAAAACTCCTGGAAAAAAACATAGTAAGCTCCTTGACATAGGTCTTGGTGATAACTTTTTACATCTGACACCAAAAGCAAAAGCAATAAAAGCAAAAATAAATAAATGAAACTATCATATGAAAACCTTTCTGCACACCAAAAGGAATGATCAGCAAATTGAAAAGGCAACCTGATGAATGGGAGAAAATATTTGCAAATCATATATCTGATAAGAGGATGATATCCAAAATATATAAAGAATTTATACAACTCAATTGCAACAAAACAAAGCAGTCCAATTAAAAAATGGAGAGATGTGAATAGACATTTTTCCCAAAGAAGACAAACAGATGGCCAAAAAATACATAAAAAGTTGCTCAACATCATTAATCACTAGGGAACTAAAAATCAATACCACAATGAGATATAACCCCACTCCTCTTAGAATAGCTTATTATCAAAAAGACAAGAAATAACAAGGGTTGGTGAAGATGTAGAGAAAAGGAAACTTTGTGCACTGTTGGTGAGAATGTAAATTGGTGCAGCCACTGTGAAAAACCATATGGAGGTTTTCAAAAAATTCAAAATAAGACTAACATTTGATCCAGCAATTCCACCTCTGGGTATATATCCAGTGAAAATGAAAACACTAACTCGAAAAGTTATGCACCCTCATGGTGCATATGCACCCCCTTGGTCACTGTAGTGTCACTTACAATAGCCAATATATGGAAACAAACTAATTGTCCACTGATGGATGAATGGATAAAGAAATGATATACAGACATGTGTGTGTTCACCCCCCCACCACACACAGACACACAGTAGAATATTATTCAGCCATGAAAAAAGAAAGACAATTTGCCATGTGACAACATAGTGGATCTCGAGGGCATTATGCTAAGTGAAATAAGTCAGAGAGAGAAAGACAAATACTGTATGATTTCTCTCAGATGAGGAATCTAAAAAAAACAAAAACAAAACAAAACAACCTACCAAAACAACAACAAAAAGAAGCTCATAGATAGAGAACAGATTGATAGTTGTCAGAGGTGGATGAGAGGTGAGAGAAAAGGTAAAGGGGTCAAAAGATATAAAGAAAAATCAGGATCTAAAATTCTTGAAAGACAGGCTTGGAAAGCAGTGGCTCGGGTTGTATCTGAAGTGCCTGAGGCTTTCCATGGAGCTACGCCTAGGATACAAGTGGGTAGCAATCTGGTGAGTCAACTGAGTGTGTTCATGAATAGAGACAGATTTCTGTGGTTTTTGCAAGAGGTTATTTAAAATACGAGTTTGGTGACCAGCATTATAAGGAAAATACCCAGAAGCCTATTATATATTGTGTAACATAGTAAGAAACTAGGATACAGGTTTTCAGCAAATGGTAACCTTTTAGTAACTGTAGTGGTGGAACAAAGGTCTTATAAGACTGGAAATGGGCAGTGTTTTAGAATACTCTTCTTGAAGGTAATTATGTTCCGTGGCTCTCCACAATGTGAAGGAAGGGCCATTGCTTTTTATTGTTCCACACAGGAAGGCGCTTCAAGGTCTTGTCAGGATTAAGAGTATGTTTGGCTTGTGGTATTACACCATTATGTTCCAGATAGTTTTTATGAAATAAGTGAGAGATTGTCATGTCTATTTTTTTGTCAGCTGGCCTCTGTTATTGAACTTTTGTGAGCAAGACATATTTTAGAAGTCCTCAGGAATGCCTGACTCATTTTCAGGTTCTTCTTTTGTTGATATAATATATCTCTCAGTTGTGATCTCCTGGGGATTCTACCTTCCTTTCAAAGGGTCAAATTTGTCTTTGATTACAAGACTCTTGCTCAAATATCCCTGAGGCCTGATATCTCAAATAAAGAGCTTGCACAGTTTTAGAAGGCCTGAAATTTTTAGTAATATATTTTATTATTTTACTATGTCATGTAGAAATGTGTTCTTTCTATAATTTCAGGCATCATTACATGGTATCAAAATAGTATTAAAAATCCTGACTTCTCTTGCTTACCTTTCCTCCCATTCCCTTTTGCTTCTAAAATATATTAGGTGCTCTCATGTGAAAGAATCTTCTTACATAATCAAACCATGTATTAGTCTATGGAAGTATTTTCCTTAGCTTAGTGAGTATTTTTGAACAAAGTATGAACTTGATAATCTTCCCTATTTAAAAATACTTGTGAATAATATTTATTATGAAACTTAAATCCAAATCAGCCAACAGTCAACCATGGAATGTCCTATTACACTTTAAAAATTTTAGAAGGTATTTTAGGAGACAGAAATTCCATAGTGTCATATGGATCATATGATACCATAATATGGCAATGATGCTTCTTTGGCTAATAAATAAAAATTAAACACAGCAAGCCAGTGTCAACAAAATTGGATAAACATCGACTAATAGTTTGTTATTATTTCTTTGCATGACTAGTGAGTGGTAATTGATAACAAGTTTAGAATTAGCCAACTCATCATAGAAATATATTTAAATCCTCACAACCACTGAGGACATTGGTTTCTTCCAATCTGTGAAACAAGGAGTTGAACAGTGTCATATTTGCTCTAAAGTTAGCACAATATTTTCCACTAGCTAGAGTGCCCTTGTTCAGTTTTATGCCTGATGAAATTCTTACTCATACTTTAAAAGCCAACAGAAATGCCACTTTTTTTTTTGTAGTTTTTAATTTTATTATATTATGTTAGTCACCATACAATACATCATTAGTTTTTGATGTAGTGATCCACGATCCATTGTTTTCGTGTAACACCCAGTGCTCCATGCAGTATGTGCCCTCCTTAATACCTATCACCGGGCTAACCAATCCCCCCTCCCCGCTCCCCTCTAAAACCCTGTTTGTTTCTCAGAGTCCATAGTCTCTCATGGTTCATCTCTCCCTCCAATTCCCCCCGCCATATTTCCCTTCCTTCTCCTAATGTCCTCCATGTTATTCCATATGTTCCACAAATAAGTGAAACCATATGATAATTGACTTTCTCTGCTTGACTTATTTTGCTTAGCATAATCTCCTCTGGTCCCATCCATGTTGATGTAAAAGTTGGGTATTCATCTTTTCTGATGGCTGAGTAATATTCCATTGTATATATGGACCACTTCTTTTGGGAAGTATTCTCAGTTTGCCAGAAGGTGTCTACTATATGCTCCCCTATGCTGCTTACCAGACAATATCGATGAACCTCTATTATGGCATCTTTATAGTGATTTCCTATAGTGAAGACTCTGTTTCTTCTTAAATACTGTAAAGTCTTTGAGTCAGGTTTTTAATTTCATTCATTTGGCATATTACTCAGTTTGTTTCAGTTGTAAGTCATAAAAGTCTACTCCTGAAATGGCTTAAGCAGAAAAGGAATTGATTGGCTTCTAAGTTGTAACTGGAAACATAAGGATAGTGCTGGATTTAGGCACATCTTAAATGAGGTCTCAGAAGATAGCACTAGGATCCACTTCCTCTCTCCATCTCTCATCCTCTCTCTTTCTGGGTCATTTCTCATATGAAATAGGCATCATGGCAGATGGCTTCAGCCTTACAGCTTCACAAACCAAAGAGCAGTAGCTTTGGAGAACCTCAGTTTCTGGACGTCCTCTACAAGTCCTGAGATTAACTATGAAATTATCAGCTTGGGTCAAATCTACCCCTTTATGTTATTAGCATAGGTGAAGCTGATAATCAAATTGGGTCCTGTGCCTCATCTTTGGATTATATTATAATAATATAATAGTTATTATATTATTAGGGATTTACCTCCAGGTTGTACTGAGAGTAACAAAGGAGTGTGTGTTCCAAGAAAAATCTGGATCTACACATTGCATGGGTTAGAACCTCAAGAGTACAGTGACACAGAGTGTATGAATAAATGAAGTACATTTAATGCCAGAAAAACAAATGAAAGGATAGCATTTATCTCTACTAGAGTTAAAGCCAAATGCAAGGCCCTCTCTAAAATTGTGCTTTTAAGGGCTTTATTTAAAAGGGACTAGTATATTAAAAATGCCCAAAGCTAATAAAGAGATGGAAGGCACTCATGTGAATATTCATGGACCAAATAATATATTTTTCAAAATAAATTTTTAGTCTTTCATAAGAATGAATGAGAACAGTGGCATGGAAAATCAAAGTCTGTAATAAATATTTCTTTCATAATTTGCAGTTCGAGAAAACACAGATTCTTTTTCTTCTTATGTATGTTTTAATTAAGGTGGAATGTATGTCTTTCTTGAATGTACTCTGGCTGATGGGATCCCTGAAGATTGGTTGATGGGAAATCAAGCTATAGGTAATCCACTGGGAGGATAAGATAACTGGCTCTTTTTTAATTTTAAAATTTATCTGTTACTTAATGATCTCTGGAAGCTTGGGCATCATTTTAATTAAAACAAAATTCAATTTGAGTGAAATATGTAGTATGACAGGAACTCAGCCAAGAGACCAATGCCAATGCCAAAACAAAATTTGTCACATAAAAATTTCCATTCTATATATAGAACTCTATCCCTTTTTCCTACTGTATGGAAAGTATCACAAAGCACTTATTCCTTGTTGTGACCTGTAAAAAAATTATAGTCAATAAACTATTTGCATACATTTGTTGTTTCATGACCTTCAGCTCTCTGATGGCAGAGACTTGTTCACCTGGTTAAGTACTCTATACATAGAGACAAAGAAGACACTTCATGAGGGATGAGGTGTCAATGTCAAATGAAATGAAATACAAACACCTAAACAGGATGCTTATTGAAATCAGTGAACAAGTTGTGAAACAACTAAATAAGTAAACTTTGGTAGATTTATGAAAACCACTGTGGCAACAGTGAAAGTGCCTCCCAGACTGTTGACTTTAGGGAACATAATTGATATAGCGCCCCCTCTGCTCTGGTCCGAATTCTATCTCTGTGTTTGCTCCACAGCTATGTTTTCTATGGGCTGCTCTCAGATGCTGGTTGACTGTGGTAGGGATAAGTGGAAGCAGTGGGATTCCTCTGATGGCTGACTTTGGCTACAGACTCCCCAGTAGTCTAGCAGAAGTTTCCTGAGCCTGCCAGGCAGTTTAGGATATGTCCATGTAGCCTTACCTCTCCTCTTTACCCAGAGACAGCCTTGTGTCATGGTCTGATAGGCCAGACTTCCTGGACCCATTTTCTTTTTCTTTCAGGACATCCCCCCCACCAAAAAAAAAAAAAAAAATATTGTGTATTTAATTCCCATCTGAGCATTTGCTTCTCAAAGGACCAGGACTAATACAATCTTGGTACATTGACAAATAATTTTATTATTTGACAACCTGTGTGCAGTATGATGTTACTATGCTAGATTCTAGAAATGCAAAGATAAAAAAGAGAGCACTCTTAATGAAATCTTACTATATTGGGAGAAAGAGTAATTGCAATACAATAGAAGTGTAATGATTTATGATACATGGATAAATCTTACTATATTGGGAGAAAGAGTAATTGCAATACAATAGAAGTGTAATGATTTATGATACATGGATTTATCACAAAAGGAAAAGGATGTGATTAGTGGAAATGCACCAGTGGATACAATTAAAGGTGAATTCTGAATGTCAAAGTATATGAACACTCATCTGTATATAGAAAATTATGCACATCATTGATTCCAACTGGGGAACAAACATTCCTTGATTATGGCCTTATGAGGGTGTGTGTGTGTGTGTGTGTGTGTGTGTGTGTGTACCAAGTTTTATTATGCTTCACTTCATTGTACTTTGCATATATTGTGTTTTTTTTTTACAAATTGATCGTTTATGGCAACCCTGTGTCCAGCAAGTCTATTGGCATTTCTCCAACAGCATTTGCTTACTTTGTGTCTCTGTGTAACATTTTGGTAACTTTCACATATTTTAAGCTTTTTCATTAATACTATATTTGTTATGTTGATCAGTGATTATGACTCACTGAAAGCTTAGATGATAGTCACCATTTTTTAGTAATAAAGTATTTTAAAATTAAGGTATATGCTTTTTTATATTTTAATCTTTTGTTTAAATTCAAGTTAGTTAATGTACAGTGTAATATTAGTTTCAGGTGTACAATATAGTGATTCAGCACTTTCATACAACATCCCTTGCTCATCACAACAAATGCATGCCTTAATCCCCATCACCTTTTTTTTTTAAAGATTTTATTTATTTATTTGCGAGAGAGAGAATGAGAGACAGAGAGCACGAGAGGGAGGAGGGTCGGAGGGAGAAGCAGACTCCCCATTGAGCAGGGAGCCTGATGCGGGACTCGATCCCAGGACTCCAGGATCATGACCTGAGCTGAAGGCAGTCACTTAACCAACTGAGCCACCCAGGCGCCCCCCCATCACCTTTTTAACCCATCCTCCCACTCACCTCCCCCCAGTAACCATCAGTTTGTTCTCTATAGTTAAGAGTCTGTTTTTTGATTTGCCTATCTCTGTTTTTTTTTCCCCCTTTGCTACATTTGTTTTGTTTTCTAAATATCACATATGAGTGAGATCATATAGTATTTGACTTTCTCGGACTGACTTAGCATTAATACTCTCTAGCTCCATTCATGTCATTGCAAATGGCAAGATTTCATTCTTTTTTATGGCTTTTTTATGGCTGAATTTATATATATAATCACATCTTCTTTTTTTTTTTTAAAGATTTTATTTATTTATTTGAGAGAGAGAGAATGAGAGAGAGCACATGAGAAGGGGGAGGGTCAGAGGGAGAAGCAGACTCCCTGCCGAGCAGGGAGCCCAATGCGGGACTTGATCCAGGGACTCCAGGATCATGACCCGAGCCGAAGGCAGTAGCTCAACCAACTGAGCCACCCAGGCGCCCTAATCACATCTTCTTTATCCATTCAGAGTCAATGGCTCTTTCCATAGTTTGGCTACTGTGGATAATGCTACTAAACATTGGGGTGCATATTACCCTTTGAATTCATATTTTTTTATATTCTTTGGGTAAATACCTAGTAGTACAATTGCTGGATGTTAGGGCAGTTCTATTTTTAACTTTTGAGGAACCTCCATCCTGTTTTCCAGAGTGGCTGCACCAGTTTGCGTTCCCACCAACAATATAAAAGGGTTCCCCTTTCTCCAAATCCTTGCCAATATCTGTTGTTTCTTATGTAGTTGATTTTAGCCATTCTGACAGGTGTGAGGAGATATCTCATTGTAGTTTTGATTTGCATTAACCTGATGATCAGTGATGTTGAGCATCTTTTCATGTGTCTGTTGGCCATCTATAGGTCTTCTTTGGAAAGATGTCTATTCATGTCTTCTGCCATTTTTTAATTGGATTATTTGTTTTTTGGGTATTGAGTTTTATAAGTTCTTTTTTTTTTTAAGATTTTATTTATTTATTTGACAGAGCGAGAGAGCACAAGCAGGGGGAACAGTAGAGGGAGAGGGAGAAGCAGGCTCCCCGCCAAGAAGGGAGCCCAATGCAGGGCTCGATCCCAGGACCCTGAGATCATGACCTGAGCCAAAGGCAGACGCTTAACCATCTGAGTCATCCAGGCACCCCTATAAGTACTTTATATATTTTGGATACTAACTCTTTATCAGCTATGTAATTTCCAAATATCTTCTCCCATTCTGTAGGTTGCCTTTTGGTTTTTGTTGTTTCCTTCACTGTGCAGAAGCTTTTTATTTTGATGGAGTCCCAATGGTTTATTTTTGCTTTTGTTTCCCTTGCCTCAGAAGACATATCAAAAAGAAGTTAATATGGCCATTGTCAAAGAAGTTACTGCGTGGGGCACCTGGGTGGCTCAGATGGTTAAGTGTCTGCCTTCGGCTCAGGTCATGATCCGAAGGTCCTGGGATTGAGCCCCGCATCGGGCTCCTTGCTCAGTGCAGAGCCTGCCTCTCCCTCTGCCATTCCCTCCACTTGCGCTTTCTGGCTCTATCTATCTCTCTCTGTCAAATAAATAAAACCAAAAAAAAAAAAAAAGAAGAAGTTACTGCCTGTGTTCTCTTCTAGGATTTTTATGGTTTCAGGTCTCACATTTAGGTCTTTAATCCATTTTGAATTTATTTTTGTTTGTGGTGTAAGAAAGTGGCCCAGTTTCATTGTTTTGCATGTTGCTGTCCAGTTTTCCCAACACCTTTTGTTGAAAAGACTGTCTTTTTTCCATTGGATATTCTTTCCTGCTTTGGTGAAGATTAATTGACCATAGAGTTGTGGGTTCATTTCTCGGTTTTCTATTCTGTTCCACTGACCTGTGTCTATTTTTGTGGTGGTACCATATTGTTTCAGTAACTACAGTTTTGTAATATAACTTGAAGTCCAGAATTGTGATACCTCCAGCTCTGCTTTTCTTTTTCAAGATTGCTTTTGCTAATCAGGGTCTTCTGTGGTTCCATACAAATTTAGGATTGTTCATTCAAGTTTTGTGAAAAATGCTGGTGGTTTCTGATAGGAATTGTATTAAATGTGTAGATTGCTCTGGGTAGTATAGACATCTTAACAATATTTGTTTTTCCAGGCCATGAGCTTGGAATATCTTTCCATTTCTTTTTGTCATCTTCAGTTACTTTCATCAGCATTTTATAATTTTCAGGGTACATGTATTTCACCCCTTTAGTTAGGTTTATTCCTAAGTATCTTACTATTTTTTTAAAGGTTATTTATTTATTTATTTGTCAGAGAGAGAGAGAAAGAGAGAGAGCAAGTAGGGGGAGTGGCAGGCAGAGGGAGAAACAGGGTCCTGCTGAGCAAGGAGCCCAATGCGGGACTCGATCCCAGGACTCTGGGATCATGATCTGAGCTGAAGGCAGATGATTAACCAACTGAGCCACCCAGGTGTCCTGGTATCTTATTATTTTTGGTGCAATTGTAAATGGGATTGATTCCTTAATTTCTCTTTCTGCTGCTTCATTATTGGTGTATAGAAATACAACATATTTCTGTATGTTGATTTTGTATCCTGTGACTTTACTGAATTTGTCTAACAGTTCTGACAGTTTTTTGGTGGAGTTGTTAGGATTTTTTATATATATAGCATCATGTCATCTGCAAATAGTGAAAGTTTTACTTCTTCCTTGTGGATTTGGATGCCTTTTATTTCTTTTTGTTGTCTGATTGTTGTGGTTAGGACTTGAATAAAAGTAAGAATGAACATCCCTGTCTTGCTCCTGAACGTAGAGGAAAAGCTCTCAGTTTTTTCCCATTTAGGATGATATTAACTGTGGGATTTTAATATATGGACTTTATTATGTTGATGTATGTTCCCTCTAAACCTACTTGACTTAAGGATTTTATCATGAACGGATGTACTTTGTCAAATGCTTTTTCTGCACCTATTGAAATGATCATATATGGTTCTTACCCTTTTTTTATTAATATGATATGTCATGTTGATTGATTTGTGAATATTGAATCACCCTTACAACCCATGCATAAATCCCACTTGATCATGGTGAATGATTTTTTTAATGTATTGTTGGATTTGGTTTGCCAGTGTTTTACTGAGAATTTTTGCATCTTTGTTCATCAGGGATATTGGCCTGTAGTTCTCTTTTCTAATGGTGTCTTTATCTGGTTTTGGTATCAAGGTAATGCTGGCCTTATAGAATGAATTTGCAAGTTTTCCTTCCTTTTCTATTTTTGGGAATAGTTTGAGAAGAATAGGTATTCACTCTTCTTTAAATATTCAGTAGAATTTACCTACAAAGCCATTTGGCCCTGGAATTTTGTTTGTTGGGAGATTTTTTTTTTTTTTTTAAGATTTTATTTATTTATTTGACAGAGAGAGACACAACAAGAGAGGGAACACAAGCAGGGGGAGTGGGAGAGGGAGAAGCAGGCTTCCCGCAGAACATGGAGCCCAGTGCAGGGCTCAATCCCAGGACCCTGGGATCATGACCTGAGCCGAAGGCAGATGCTTAACGACTGAGCCACCCAGGTGCCCCGGGAGATTTTTTTGATTACTGATTCAGTTTCTTTGCTGGTTATGGGTATGTTCAAGTTTTCTATTTCTTCCTGTATCAGTTTTGGTAGTTTATATGTTTCTAGGAATTTATGCATTTCTTCCAGGTTGTCCAATTTGTTGGCATATAGTTTTTAATAATAATCTCTATAATTGTTTGTATTTCTGTGGTGTTGTTTGTTATTTCTCCTCTCTCATTTGTGATTTTATTTGTTTGGGTCCTTTCTCTTTTCCTTTTGATAAGTCTGGCCACAGGTTTATCAATTTTTAAAATTTTTTCAAAGAACCAACTCCTGGTTTCATTAATCTCTCTCTCTCTCTCTTTTTTTTTTTTTTTTTTTTGGTTTCTATATCATTTATTTCTGCTCTCATCTTTATTATTTCCTTCCTCCTGCTGGCTGGCTTTAGGATTTGTTAGTTGTTCTTTTTCTAGCTCCTTTAGGTGTAAGGTTTTTTTTTTATTATTATGATATTTTTCTTGCTTCTTGAGTTATGCCTATATTGCTATATACTTCCCTCTTAAGACTGCTTTTGCTGTATCCTGAAAGTTTTGGAATATTGTGTTTTCATTTTGATTTGTTACCATGTACTTTTTAACTTCTTCTTTGATTTCCTGGTTGCCCTATTTATTGTTTAGTAGCATGTTGTTTAACTTCCATGTGTTTGTGGTCTTTCCTGACTTTTTCTTATGGTTGACTTCTAGTTTCATGGCATCATGGTCAGAGAAAGTGCTTGTTATAACTTTGATCTTTTTGTATTTGTTGAAGCCTGTTCTGTGACCTAATATGTGATGTATTCTGGAGAATGTTCCACGTGCACTTGAGAAGAATGTGTATTCTGCTGCTTTAGGATGGAATGTTCTGAATATATCTGTTAATTCCATCTGGTCCAGTGTGTCATTCAGAGCCATTGTTTCCTTGTTTATTTTCTGTGTAGAAAAGTCTACACAGGGTGTTAAAGCCCCTACTATTATTGTATTATTATCAATAAGATCTTTTATGTTTGTTATTGTTTTATGTATTTGGGTGCTCCCATGTTGGGTGCATAAATATTTACAATTACTATATCTTCCTGTTGGATTGTCCCCTTTATTATTGTGTAGTACCCCTCTTTGTCTCTTGTTACAGTCTTTGTTTTAAAGTCTAGTTTGTCTGATATAAATATTGCTACTCTGGCTTTCTGTTGACATCCATTTGCAGGACAAATATTTCTCCATCCCTTCACTTTCAATCTTCAGGTATTTAAGTTCTAAAATGAGTCTTTTGTAGGGAGCATATAGATGCGTCTTGTTTTTTTATCCATTTTGACACCCTGTGCCTTTTGATTTAGTCCATTTACATTCAAATTAATTAATGAGATATTTATTTATTTATTTATTTATTTATTTATTTATTTATTTATTGCCATTTTGTTACTTGTTTTGTGGTTGTTTCTGGGAGATTTTCTCTGATCCTTTCTTGTCTTTGTCACTTTTGGTCTCTCTTTTCCACTCAAAGAGTCCTCTTTAATATTTCTTGCAAGGCAGGTTTAGTGGTCACAAACTCTGTTAGTTTTTGTTTATTTAGGAAACTTTTTATCTCACCTTCTATTCTGAATAATAGCCTTGCTGGATGGAGTATTGCTGGCTGCAGATTTTTCCCATTAAGCACTTTGAATATGTTATGCCACTCCCTCTGGCTTGCCAAGTTTCTGTTGAGAAATTTCTAGTTAGCCTTATGCATTTTCCCTTGTAAGTTCAGGACTTTATTTGTCTTGCTGCTTTTAAGATCTTTTTCTTTATCATTATATTTTGCAAGTTTAATTACAATATGTCTTGATGTGGACCTGCTTTTTTAAATTTTGTTGGGAGTTCTTGTGCTTCTTGGATCTGGATGTCTGTTTCCTTCCACAGGTTAGGGACATTTTCTGCTATTATTTCTTAAAATAAATTTCCGCCCCCTTTTCCCTCTCTTCTTTCTCTGGAATTCCTTTAGTAAAAATGTTATTTCATTTGATGGAGTCATTGAGTTCCCTAAGTCAATTCTCATGTTCCATACTTCCTTTTCTCTTTTGTTCAGCTTCATTACTTTCCATTACTTTGTCTTCTATGTCACTAATTCATTCCTTTCCTTCTTCCAGCCTGCTGTTCATTGCATACAGCATGTTTCTGATCTTGTTTATTGCACTGTTCATCTCTGATTGAGTCTTTTTCAACTATTTTATCTCTGTTGTATGGGCCTCACTGATGTCTTCTATTGTTTTCTCAAGCCCAGTGAGTACCCCTATTATTGTTGCTTTAAATTCTCCATCCGGCATCTGCTTTATGTAGATCTTTGGCCATGGCCTTATCTTGTGCTTCACTTGGGATAAATTCCTCCATCTTTGCATTTTGTCTAAGTCTCTGTCATCTTCTCTGTATTAGAAAAGCCAGTTTTGTCTCCTGTTCCTAAAAGTAATGGCCTTATGAAGAAGAGGTGATGTAGAACCCAGGGCCTGGCACTTCAGGGAATGTCTCCGGTGTATGTTGTGTGTGCTCTGCTGTTATGTTTTGTCTCCTCTGTCCTTTGGACCAGTCGTCTGCAGAGCCTCTCCTTTCCTGCTCTGGGCAGTGTTTGGTCCCTGGCTTGATTGTGTGAAAAGTAGAATACAAGAAGATAATAGTGATGCAAGTTACTACTGTTGCTTACAGTTGTCATTTCCCCTTAATAATAAAAAAAGAATGTAGAGCACTACTATACTGAGAGATTTTTTTTTTTTTTTTTCCTGTTGGGTGCCTTTAAATAATAGGTAAAGTGGAAAAAACTCTGAATGAAGATTAAGATGACATATTTTGTTTTTCAGAATCCCTCCTTTGTGGGTTGATTTTTCTTTATGGACTGTTTGTTTTTCTCATTCCCTAAAATGAGCCTGAGTCTCTTTCAGAATTTTGTAGTAAAACCCAAGACTGTAATATATGCAAGTTATTTTGAAATGTGGAAAGTAATACAGCACTATAAATGATTATCTTCACTACCATTATTTAAATGTAAGAAATAATTCCTTGGACGACAAGGCTTTTTTAAGGACAAAAGAGCCCCATTCAAGTTAAGTACTAAAACATGGAAATTACACTTCACACTGAAGTACTATTTAGTTATGTTGTGCAATGGACTGAATGTCTGTGCTTCCCCAAAATTCATATGTTGAAACTCTAATCCTAATGTAAGGGCATGGAGAGGGGGTACCTTGAGGAGCCCTCATCAATGGTATTAGTGTCCTTCTTATGGGTTTAGGGCCCTTAAAAGAAGAGGTCTGAGAGAACCAGCTAGTGTTCTTACGACCTTGTGGCAAAACAACAAGCCCTCACCGCAGAAAGCTCTCCCAGAATTGGGCCATGCTGGCACTCTGATTTCCGAGTTCCAGTCTCCAGAACTGTGAGAAAAAAATTTTTTTTTTTTTTTTAGTTGGATAAACAAGTTTATTTGTAAATGTAGTCAACATACATAATTCACTTCAACAGAAGGATACATTTTAAAATTACTCAGAAAGCCATCCATAAGTGATGTTCCCAAGACTGTATGTCAGATGTAACCTAACCTGATGCCATCTTAACTGGCATAGTTAGTTTAAATGGGAGAGAAAAACAATAACAATATAACTGAGGAGGATTTAAGCAGATTTTTATATTACAGTGGCTCAAGTTTGTTCCATTG
This sequence comes from Mirounga leonina, assembly GCF_011800145.1. Classification (NCBI taxonomy): domain Eukaryota; kingdom Metazoa; phylum Chordata; class Mammalia; order Carnivora; family Phocidae; genus Mirounga; species Mirounga leonina. The sequence continues at coordinate 3,316,657 of NW_023270415.1, forward strand.
AATTTTTTCACCAAGGTTTAACTGCGGAAATCTTTGAGTTTCTGCAAAACATGAAGAAACTTGTAGGACAGAAGAGTCTAATCATGAAGGACACCTTAGGGGGTTTACCTATAGGACAATGAGATCCAAATGAGTCTGCTTTTGAAGCAAATAAAAGCTTTTTCTGAGCTTACAAAGCAATTGTAGACAAACTGAAAACTGAATTGTAAAGTGTTTTCAAGTGAATGGAACAGTTTTTATTTGTCTGTTTATAATATGACCCACTGTTGGTAGAAATCATTAAATGTACTTAAAAAGATGGCAAGATGTGAAAACATAAGATATTTATGAGCCAGTATAGAAGATATATATTGCAAAAATAGGGTCTTTTTAAAATTTTTTCTTTTGAAGAAAGAATAGCTGCCTGTAGTTTGGTTTTATTTTTAGAAGGGTACATGGAAAAGATTTGGTGGGATGGTGCACAAAATTTAAGAATGGATCCAACTGACTTTTGTGCAAGAGACTGTAGTCCTATTCAAGTAATTGTTCAGGATATAAATGAACAAATTTCCTCAAGCATTTATGTATGAGGATGGAAGAAATAGTAGTAGTGTTTCCAGAATAAGTAGCATAGAAATCACTGAAGGAAAACACGAAACACTGAAAAAAAGTAAATTCTTACTTTCAGTATGAATTTGTAATGAATTGCTGAATATAATGTGTATGAATTGCTGATGTAATATTCAACTAAAAATTACCTGTAGAAATGGTTATGAATTTGGGATGCTCCATGTTGGAGAATTAATTTCTGCTAGGACCCAATAATTTAGATGAATGTGGTATTATCAGAAGTTTAAAGTTGAAATAATCTCTTTCTCATAGTCTATTTTTTAGAGAATTATAAATCATACAATTATCAAGTTTTTTATTTTTAGCATTTCTTAGTTCCAAAGATAAATTATGACTTGATGACAAAAAATATCCTTCTTTTCTCAGCCAATTTCGAAGTTTAAGAACAGTTCTAGGGCGCCTGGGTGGCTCAGATGCTTAAGCGTCTGCCTTCGGCTCAGGTCATGATCTCAGGGTCCTGGGATCAAGTCCCGCATCGGGCTCCCTGCTCCTTGGGAGCCTGCTTCTCCCTCTGCCTCTCTCTCTCTCTCTCTGTCTCTCATGAATAAATAAATAAAATTAAAAAAAAAAAGAACAGTTCTAAATATAGTGTATGTATATATATGTATATATATGTGTGTGTGTGTGTGTGTGTGTGTATACACACAGAGTATAAAGAAAAGTTTCTTTGAATTCTGATTCAGAGTGGAAAATTTTAAGAGAAATTCCACCCATAAAGAATTTTGGCAGGTACCTGAGTAGAAAGAAACTTTTATGTAAAGTCAATATTTGTTTTAAGTGTGCTATATTTTTTCAAACTTGTTTATGTTGCAGTATTTGTTTCAATGATTATCCTTGGCATACTCAAACTTATGTATTAATATTTATATGAATATTTTGAATGATTTAAATATTACATTTTGGGAAAAATGTATTCCTTTTTGGTGTGTGAAGAGCTATTGGAACTCTTCTTGCTTCTCACAAATCCTATAATTGTCATTATTTTTCTTATGGGAGTAGGAATTTCAGATTAATTAAAGCATAGCATTAACCCCAGGCAAGGAGACAGATTTAATCTTTGTTGTCTCCTGATACTCTTTTAAATTATTTTCATGGCTTCAACATATTTCTAGTGAGCTCAAAATGTTTCTACTGATTTGATCTTACTGATCAAGAAGAGGCCATCTGCCAAACTAATTTACTCTAGAGGATTTAATGAACAATACATTCTTTTCCAAAGGACTGCATTTCAAGAGAGAGTCAAATAATGCTTCTTAATACAGTGGAGAAAGCATGGATGTGGGATTTAGACAAGCCATTTTTCATAATGAGATCTTCATTATGTGATCATGAACAAGTTATTTCTTTGAGCCTCAGTTCTTGTTTAAAAATCATCATACAATTTGGGGGAGAATTTAACATGAATATATTTATTCATCTATTTCTCAGGGATTGTGCTAGGTTTTGGAGGTTCTATGAAACAAAAGCCTATTTTCACATACAGTTCATAGTCTAACAAAGGAGATAGATATTCATTACAGTTTTATACAAAATAGTAACCAATCACACTACTGTTCTTTTGCAGGGAGTGTATAATGAGCCATGTGCACAGTAAACAAAAGGTCACAGTATATCTAGAGATTACAGAAGGTATTAGGGAGTTATTGATATTTTGTACTGAGTTTTAAAAATATATAAAGCTGCCTCACACAAAATTGGTGACTCAGCTGAACGAAATATGTCTCAAATGGTAGAATTTTTGACTCCTTGTTACCTGCATGGGAGAGATACTCGGGGATAGGTAGGTATCTAGTCACACTCCATTGCTGATGATAGTCTCTACTCTACAAGTGGATTTCTGCTACTGGTCTTTGAAAGTTTAATTAGCTTTCTTATTTTTTGAACAGACCCCAGACATTTTTTTTTTAATTTTAAGTAGTGTCTGTCGCTGAAACACACCACATAGCTACACACACACAAACACACACACACACACACAGTCTAGTATAGGAACCAGAGTTGGTTAATTGAGAACATTGGTTAGAAAGGGAATCTTTAAAAATGACATATTCTCCTAAATATATTGGCATCAACTTATAATTGTATATTTACTTGTCAATCTTTTGCAATAAGGCCAAGGCATTTTCTTTGATTATGGACTTGCTGATTATGGTGTTATCATTTTTTTCGTTGCATAAATGATACCTGGTTTGCACTTTCTGTACTACATTTCCATATTCAGGATTTTTCAGACAAAGTAATATTTAGATTCTCGATAAGCAACTTGAATGCAGAGGTTTCTTTTATATTTTTATGAGTTTTTCAAGCTTTTAAGGTTGTCTTGCTTTAATTTTGATAACATTTTTGCTTAACAACTCACCTTCATTATGTCTGTCCAAACATTCATAGATTTCATTGTCCCAATTCTGTATTTTGGCATGGATATTTCAACAATTTAAGTATGTTTTTCAATATTGCATTAGGAAGTCACACTAACACATCATGCTGGAACAAACAGGTTTGGAGACAGGCACGGTTGATTGACTCATGGTACCAACATGAATTTTTCTAACTGGCAAGAGAGGAAGTGCGTGGGCATCCTGTAACCAGCTGACAAGATGCATATAGAGCACATAGCAACAGTCAATACAATTAAAAGACTTCTCCATTCTAAAACAGGACAGTTTCAGAGCTTAAATTTTCACTATCTATAAAGACAATGTTACTAATATCCATTAAAATAATTTTAAATGCCCTTTAATATTTTCATCTTCTAAGTATCTTTATATTGTATGGAAGTCCCTCAAGACTGTCATAATTTGCCAAAAAAAAAAAAAAAGTAACTTGATCAAACTGGAGAAAGAAGACCTGGACCCCTCCCTCCATGTTATATTAGATTTCTATACAGAATATCAACAACATAAACAGATGGATAGATACATAGATAGGTAGGTAGGTAGATAGATAGGTAGACTGCCAGAGAGATAAATCAATTTGCCCATGGATGTTATTTAAAAGTCAGTTTTTAAATGTAATTTATATATTTTTTTAAAGATTTATTTATTTATGTGAGAGAGAGAGAGACAGAGACAGAGACAGAGGAAGGGAAGGAGGGAGAGAAACTCAAGTAGACTCCATGCTGAGTGTGGAGCCTAACATGGGGCTTGATCTCATGACCCTGAGATCACCACCTGAGCTGAAATCAAGAGTCGGATTCTTAACCAACTGTGCCACTCAGGCACCCCTAAATTTAATTTGATTTTAAATACTTCATTGTTATTAGCTTATTTTTAATAACTCTACAATTAATACTCTCACTTTATTTGAGATTTAAGAGTAAGTCACCTCAAAGCTTATTTTAAGGACTAAAGTAGCTTAAATTATGAATCATGGTTTTAGAAAGAAAAATTCACAAAGGAATTTTAGAATCAAATGAAGATATGTTTAAAATATTTAGTTTTAGGGACGCCTGGGTGGCTCAGTTGGTTAAGCGACTGCCTTCGGCTCAGGTCATGATCCTGGGGTCCCGGGATCGAGTCCCGCATCGGGCTCCCTGCTCGGCGGGGAGTCTGCTTCTCCCTCTGACCCTCCCCCCTCCCATGCTCTATCTCATTCTCTCTCACAAATAAATAAATAAAAAGAAAAAAAAAATCTTAAAAAAAATAAAATAAAATAAAATATTTAGTTTTAGCATCTCACAAATAATTTCCCTTGATAAATGCTAATTATTTTGTTTTTGCCTTGGGTGTTCCCAATGCCATACTTTAAATGATGAATCAGTATCCATATCATTGATCACATCCAAACTGCCTAATGTAGTGTACTAAATATTTGCATCAGATGAGGATCGAGATTCAGAGGCAGTAACCTTCCATGGGTTCACAAAAGCCCTGCCTTGCAGAGTTTTCTGTCTTCAAATGCTTGGGCCAATATGATATACTTACTGAACAGAACTTTGTTAAAAGGTATTGAAGCAAAACGGAGCATTTTTCTGTTTAAAAAAATACTAGGGCACTGTTATTTATTTGACTTGACATGCTGAGTAAAGTCAAGCTGCCTTTGGAAGAATGAAGAAATGTTACAAAATACAAGACAGGTTATATTCTGGTATTTCAGAGGCTAGGTCAAAGGCTGATATAGTAAGAGTAACATACATTTGCCATCCCTGGCAATAATTTCATAAGGGATTTGGATTGATTTGATGTCTAAAAACAATAGTAGGAAAGAAATGTGGAAACAAGGATTATCACTGTTTTAAAGATGACTGCTATAATAATCTAGATTTATATTGTAAAAAGTGTCTTTGAAGACACTTTTCCCCTTTGAAAGGGGAAAAAAAAAAAAAAAGAGCCAAGATTTATACCTAAATAAAACAACAACAAAAGTGTGATCTGATAGTCTATTTTTGTGACATTATTAAAGCTAAAAATACTTTATATATTTTTGTTCCATTTATCAAATCTTTGTTGAAAACCTACATGTAACAGGTTCTTTTAATTTACTTGTGAGGTATTCTGGTCATAGGGTCTGACCAAATGTTTTTGATTTTTCTTCTAGCCAATAGGCTACTCAGGGAAACTCATCACTAAAACAACTGTGGTCTACTTTTGGAGTGGAGTAGGAGACTCTGGGCTTTTCAACAACCTGAGGATTTTCCAGGTGTGAGATGACATGACCTGCAGTGATCCTTGCATCCCTTCTGTGTATGCACATGGTCAGGCCTTCTTGTTCTTTAAACCCTGGGTCTACAGACATTTCCATTAACTGACATTAACAGATATTTCCATTTACAGATATTTTAGCCTTTGCTGGCATGCAGTCTTTGTTGGGACCACTCAATTATACCACAGTCGTTCACTCGTGTCATAGACAATACACAAATGAATGGGTGTGGCTGTGTTCCAATCTTATCTACAAAAACAGGCTGCTGGCTAAATTTGGCCACTGGCTAAATTTGGGTGGGGTTGCCATATTTATATAAAAAAAAATGCAGGACACTTACCTAAATTGGAATTTCAGATAAATGCAATTAACTTTTTTTTTTAGCATGAGAATATCCTAAAAAATTTTTTGTTTATATGAAATTCAAAGTTACTTGAGTATCTTGTATTTTATCTGGCAACCCTACCTTCAGATTATAGTTTGATGATCTCTGCTTTACACAGATTTTTTTTTTTTTTAAGAAATTCAGTATTATCTCAAGACTCCTAGAAGAATCACCTCTGTTGGTTAAGCAGTAATGCTAATAAATACACATCAGTTTTGGTGGGGTTCTTTTGTTTTTTTGTTTTTTTCCTTTTCCTGTCTTACTCTCTGAATGTGAGGACATTTGCTTTCTGGGTTCACCTCCTAAATAAGCTTCTGTACCTCCTGGCTATGACCTAAATTGTATGCTCCCTAACAGTGTTAAAGGTGTTAAAGCCTCAACCCCCAAGTTGACTGCATTTAAAGAGAGGACCTTTAAGGGTAAATTAAGGTTAAGTGACATCGTAAGGGTGAAGTCCTAATTGGATTAATTTCCATATAAGAAGAGACACCAGAGAGCTCTTTCTCTCCTTACATGCTCAGAAGAAAAACCACTGGCCATCTGCAAGCCAGGAAGAGTCCTTACCAGAAGCCGTCTAGAAAGTACCTTAATCTTGAACTTCTAGCCTCCAGAATGTGAGAAAATATTTTCTGTTGTTTAAGTCACACACTCTATGGTATTTTGTTGTGGCAGCCCTAGCCGACTAATACACTCACCCTCCCTAGTGAAAATTTTTAATAGAGAGAGAAAAAGATGATCACAGGTGAAACTGCATTAACATTTGCCAAGGCCCAGGGGAGGACAACTGCTACAGTCCAAGCAAAAATCCCAGGATATGGAAATCAGGATTGATGAATAAGATATGGGGGACAATTCCATCATCAAATAACAGGAATTGAAATGGAAAGGTAAAAAAAAAAAAGAAAGAAAGAAAAAGGAAAAAAAAATGAGTCTATTAAAAAGTAATGGAAGTTTCCAAGACTTAGAATGAAAGAACTCACATAAGGAGATATAAAAAAGCAATCCTTTAGGCCAAAACAATATAGTCATAACACAAATAACTCTATGGTGATACATTTGAGAAAGAAAATATATTATTTAAAGAATATATAATTTGTCAAAAATATATATATAATTTGTCAAATCCTATTGCTAAGAGGTAGAAAACGAATAATTCAGTAATACTGGAAAAAGGGTCAAATACAAAAGACAGGTGTTAAACCTTCAGAGAACAGATGATTTAGTTCAACATTCAAGGAATTTGAGATTTCAGAAAATATAGCTGGCATATATTTTGTATGAGAGTGTTATTAGGATATGACTACAAATAAATTTGACCTAAGTATAGATATAATTATTCTAATTATAGTGGTAGTAAATTGAATCTAAGATTATACCAAAAGAATAATATAGCAAACCAGGTAGGCATGCATAGATGACTCAATTCTAAATACATTAAGTTAGAGGAAAAAAAGAGTCAAGTTAATATAATCCCCAGACCAACGGATTTTATGATAGCATAAAATGAAGCACCAGATTAATTGGACCTAACACTGCAGGGGTAAAAATCTTAATTGAAATACTACTTAATAAAATTAAAAGATATATATTAAAAGAGTTATGCAGCATAACCAAGTATTTAATTTTAAGTATGCATGAATGGTTCAACTTTACATAAATTATTTTTATTATTTATTCATAATAGAAAAAATCCTCTCAAAATGTCATTTGATAACATTAAATGACCATTTCTTTTAAAAACTAATTAATTAGGAATAGATTTGAAGTACTTAGACATTGTAATGCTTGCTATTTTCCTACAGCAAATAGATAATACATTAAATGTTAAAACACTAAAACAGCTATTATTGAAATCAGTACAATTCAAGTCAGAGTGTTATCCCCGCTGTGGGTACATACTGGATTATTTTGTGGATGCTAACTAGTAATAGTCACCCAAGAATAATACAAAAGTAAGTACATAGGATAAGAGACACAGTCATTTATTTTCAAATACATTATTGCAGACCTAGAAGGTCAAACATTCAGCTATAAAGCAATTGGTATTATTTTAGATAATTTCATCAGACAACTAGCTAAAAAGTAAATATTTAAGACAAGTACTTTTTTATATTAAGAATAAGCAGTAAAAGAATGAATTCATTCTTAAGAGTAACAAACATGCTAAAAATAGTTAAAAAATAAATGTAACTGGAAATGTATAGGGTTTATAATGAAAGACCATGTTGAGATCATGAATTTAAAGTGAAACAAGCCAGGCGTGCCTGGGTGGCTGAGCTTGTTAAGTGGCTGACTTTGGCTAAAGTTACAATCTCAGGGTCCTGGGATCTGGCCCCAAGTCCAGTCCTCTGGCTCACTGCTCAGTGGGGAGTCTGCTTCTCCCTCTGCCCCTCCCCCTGCTCATGCTCTATCTCTCAAATAAATAAAATAAAAAAAAAAGAAAAGAAAAAGAAACAAGCCGTTTACTTTTCTGATGTTATCCTGCAAAATCCTGGTAATCAGATATAAGATTGGAAGAAGTGTTGATTGAATTCCACTAAAATGTGGTTTTACAATATGAGGGAGAGAATTGAGATTGTGTAAGGGCTTTTCAGGGAAGTTATTATCATGAAGATTCAAATCATATTTTGTCTGATTTCAGTTATTTAATTTCTTAGGGTTAGATTTTTGACCTAGAATATGTTTTTCTTGTAAATGTTTCATGGCCGCTTGAGAAAGCTTAATGTGATGCTGGGTCACTAATCTATAATGCTCATGTTGATTGATGGTGGTGTTGAGTTCTTCTATATCCTTGCTTATTTTTGTCTAGTAGTTTTTTTTTTTTTTTAAGACTTTTATTTATTTCATAGAGAGAGCACATGAGCAGCGGGGAGGGACAGAGGGAGAAGCAGGCTCCCTGCTGAGCAGGGAGCCCGACATGGGGCTCAATCCCAGGAGCCTGGGATCATGACCTGAGCTGAAGGCAGATGCTTAACTGACTGATACAGTTGCTTACAGATGCTTAACTGACTGAACCACCCAGGCGCCCTTGTCTAGTAGTTTTATCAGTGGCTGAGAGATCAGTGTTGAAATCCCAGCATGGTTGTGGATGGCTTTATTTCTCCTTTCAGCTCTATCAGTTTTTGCTACTTGAATCCTGAAGCTCTGTCCATTGGGATATACACAGTTAGGATTGCTGTATCACCTTTGTGGATTGATTCTTTTAGCATTATATGATACCCATCTTATTTGCTAGTAATTTTCTTTGCTATAAAGTCTAATTTATCTTATAATCAGGGCTTTACTGCTTGCATAGCTGCTGGTAAACAGAACATCACCCGTATCCCGTTTGTGACATGCTGTCGGGGCAACCAGGACTTCCATGATGCCTGTAGATCAGCTCACCCACCAGGCCAGCTGTTAAGTGGAGCAGGGCATCTGGGCTTCACTGCAGTGCTGCTCCCAAGGATTGAACCACTGACAGGGCTCCAGTGTGCGTGACAGGATTCCTACAAGGTCTCTGGTGGGCTTCCCATTCCCAACCTTTTGTCTAGACAGGCAGATTCTTTTGGCAGTCCCTGTAGGTCTCTTTGATCCCCAGTCCAGCATTATGAAAAAGAAAAAACCCTACAGTTACCACATTGTTTTCCTTCCTTAAGTCCTGAGTTCTTTAGATAATAGACCTTGCCCTACCTCTAACCCCTGCTGCCCCGGCCAGATTTCAGAGCCCTTTTAATTCTTTTATGCTGAATAATTTCCAGGACAATATCCATTTCCTCTAAATAAAGCTAGCAAAAAAAGCAAGGAAAAGTGAGTCTATTATATCTTGTTCTGGAATCAGAACCAGTGCAACTTTTCAAATGGTTTTGTTATAGAAAATTATAATTATTTAGTACTTTTCAACAATTGAAATTTGTTCACATATGAAAAATCATTTAGGGCTTGACTCACCAAGAGATGTCAGATATTAATATGTCTTGTGCTAATACTAAAAGAACAGAGGCCTTAATGAATGGTCCTGCCCGATGTCCCATGTTGCCTTATACCTGGGCCATCTTCCTGGTTGGAAGGCCAACCCTTCATGGTTGCCTGGAAGGGTTTATTTATGAATCTAAACAACGAGGTTGCAAAGCCTTGTGCATAGCTTATGCTTGAATAAATCATCTTTGAATATTTTTTCTATTGTACTTATGCAGTAGTCAAAATGAGAAACATTTAAAAAGCTTAATTAATATCAAAAAGTGTGAACTCTAGTCCTACCTTTTAGTAAAAAGGTGTGACTCTGGCCTTGTCATTCGTCTTTCTGGACTCCAATTTCTTGTACTCTTTTGAACAATTGGTCTATGATATAATTGCCTATGGCCAAGTGTATTCATTACACAGAATTTTGGTTTGAAAATAATCAAGTGTCAATCATCCTAGCCACAGTTTTGAGGTCATGTAAAATATGCCATCATGCAGCATAAAAAAAAGCATTATTTAAGTATTCATTCTTCACTAAAGTATTACGTATTTAAGTCGCTATGCTTATGGCACTGTTTTAAGTGTGTTCACATGTCTTTTTATTTAACCTGTTATGAGATATGTTCCATTTTCATCCCTGTTCCACATTAAAAAATACAGGTAGACATTACTGACTTCCAATTGCTAATAAATGGTCAAATTTCTGATGCTGGATTCTAGACACCATGATATGAACCATTATAACTAACACAGTCTAGCATTTTACGCTTTACACATGACTTTTTTCTATTTAATACTTGCCATGACTCTGTGATGTAGGATTTACTCGGAACTGCCTGGCTCTGTTTCCTTGTTTGCAGAGCAAGAAGATAAGATCAGATGAAACCTCCAAAATCCTCTTTAGCATAAAACTGGTCCTTCTTCCTGACTTCTCAGTGGCCCTGACTTGTCCCCAGCTATGCTGCTAGGTCTTTTATTTCTATGACTCTTAACTTTGCTTACTCTGCTTATGATTTAAGAAACATTGACTTTGTGTTGGAAAGGATTTTGTATAGATAGGATAAAATTCTCACCCACTTCTATGTCTTCAGTCATTGCCCACATCATTTTGAATCTATAAATTTATTTATTTTATTTTTTTAAGATTTTTGTATTTATTTGTCAGAGAGAGAGAGACCAACCACAAGCAGGGGGAGCGGCAGGCAGAAGGAAAGGGAGAAGCAGGCTGCCCGCTGAGCAGGGAACCCGATGTGGGGCTTGACCCCAGGCCCCTGGGATCGGGACCTGAGCCGAAGGCAGAAGCTTAACGACCAAGCCACCCAGGTGCCTCTGAGTCTATAAATTTATAAGAAATTTGAATATTCACTTTCTCAGTATGCGCTTGGCATGCTCACTGGATGCATGCCTATGTGAAGTTTTATATTTTAAAAGTCTACCTGTCTCTTCCTCTTGATGGTTATATTTGTTAATATGCCAAAAATGTTTTGTTTTAATCTCATCTTCTGTGAACATTTCCCTATGAGGCTTAGGGTGATTGTTGCTTTTATTTCTATGCTGATACAGGAGTTATATTTCATTAGCTTCCTGAGTTTTAATCTCTCATTCTAAAAATTTACACATGATTCTACCTGATCATGCCATTAACAGAATAATCTCTAGTAAAACTATGAGACAGAGAGTTATAAAATATTTCAGCATTTTAAGTGGAAAAATTTGTGTTTCACTTATAGAGGACCAGAGATTCTGAACATTTATATATATATATTTAAGGCTAGGACTCATTTTCTCAGTGGAGAATGAGGTACACCACAGCATGAAAAATATTATATTTGACAATGTTTTAAATTAGGTTAATATTGTAAAACACGCTTTAATAGTATTGGAACCAACATATTTTATTTTTTCTGCTTGACAAAGTTCTGATCACTAAGCTGAAGGAGAACCACTCTTTGTCATTTTTTACGCATGTGTAAAAATGTTCAAATACCTTTTTAGATATCATTTCCAGAGTGTGCACACAATTTGGACTTGTTATAGAATAAAAACAATTTAGCCTAAGAATGGAAGCAATTTATTATTTTAACTTTAGAATCCAAAATTATATTTCAGCATATCATAAAATACAAGGCTAAGCTTACTGTAAGATGAAAACCTATGTGATTCTTCAGAGTTTCAGAACATTAAAAAAAAAAGGAAGAATTACTCTTTATTTAAGACTGATTCATAACTTCAGTATGTGTCATATTTTCCTTTGTTTTCCTTATAAAAAGCATAAGATGTAAGGTGTTTGAACCACATAAAGGAAAGCACCAATATCTCAGAGTAAACCAGTAAATAGTTATTAGACTAAGACACTGTGCCAGCCTTCCTCTTCACTGGATTGGTGTCTGAATCCTAGAATTCATTTTTAACAAATAATTTTTCCAAACACTTTAATTTAGCATCACAGATACAGCTGTCATCGAATTTATGAAGGGAGCAACTAAAATTGCTGTAGGTCACTAAGCTTAGTTATTCTCTCTGTTGCCCCTAGACTGTAACAGTGAGCATTTGCCAGTAACTTAAAAGTCTCAGGAAGTAGGAGGAAAGTAATGTTTCCTTTCTTTCCAGAGCAGGTCTCAGGTTATGTTTTTGTTCCCCCTCACAGTCTAATAGGTACTGGTTGGATGTGTAATTAGCAAAACTGAGGCCTGCTAAGTACACCCTCACTTGGTAAGAGCTAAGTGAGTGTTGGTACTTGAGGAGGAAAGAGACCCTGAGTAAGGTATAACCATGCTTTGAGGTTCCATTTATCATAAAGCCTCTACGTGTTTCCCTATTTTTCAAATTTATGATTTGAAAATGATCCATGTGATTATGAAAGCTAAGGCTGCACACCTGCAACTTGGAAACATGATTTGCTGACTTTCTGGTCAACTTGGAATATCCTCGTTGTTCAGATGTTAGAAGTGTCTGAAGCCACTAACGGTCCACTGGCAATGGACTCTACCATTTCAATGGCTGGAGGAGGTAATTCAGTTCCAACAAGCAGTTTGTTTTACTTCTTTTTTTTTTTTATTACATTTTTCATAATCTCCAATATTTTATTTCAAATAAATGATAATAACAGGAATTAAAATTTGTTGTCAAGTGCTATTCTCAGTACTTTATTGCTTTGCTGACGTAGAGTCATTTTATCCTTACAATGTCCCTATGAGGTGGACACAATTGTTCTCTCTTTGTAAAAGAAAATAGAAACAAGAGAATTTTACTTATTTTTTTATAGATTTATTTATTTATTTTAGAGAGAGAGAGCATGTGCACGCTAGTGGGGGAAGGGGCAAAGGGAGAGAACCTTCAAGAGACTCCCCACTGAGCATGGAGCCTAATGTGGGCCTTGATCCCAGGACCCCGAGATCATGACCTGAGCTGAAAGCAAGAGTCAGATGCTTAACCAACTGAGCCACCCGGGAGTCCCAAGAGGATGTTACTCAAGGCTGCATAAGTAGTGAATTGCTGAGCTGGGTTATGTAAGGACGCTGACTACAGAGCCCGGTTCTTCATCTTCTTCCATATGGCCTGCAAAAAAGCTGGAGAAGTTTGAAAGAAAGATTGAATAATTCTTTTCTTTTCTTTTTATAGTTCATAAAAATTGAAATTCATTCTTAAATTCCATAGATGCTGGTTTTTCAAATGACAAAAATGTATCCGCTTTTTGTTAATGTTCTAAAGAGATGGGTATAATATTATGTGCATTTTGAAAACAAAAATTAACTTCTTTAATGGAATTGGAAGCAGAATAATGAAATCTAAAACGACTATGTATTAGTCTTGAATATGGATGTACTGTGTTTCAGTTGAATGACAGAATCTTACCTCTGACTAGCTCAGGAAAATATCGGTGTTATATTGGCTAAGGAAAATTAAGGAAGAGTCAAATTCCCAATCTGCTGGGATTTGAGGCACATAGCTGGCTTCAGAAACATCTCAAACAAACAAACAAAAAAATAAAAAAATCAAACCCGAGAACAACCCCAAAAAACCTTCTAGAAATCATTTTCCATTTATTATTTCCTGAGTTTTCTCTTGAGTAGCCTTTTTTTTCCTCTCACAAGCTTTCTCTACATAGTGGGAAAATGCAGCCAGTGGAGGTGCTCAGTTCTATATTTTATCACTGCTACAACTGGAAGAAGACTGATTGTCCTTTTCAGTTGCAATTTGAAAAATTTCAGGAAAGCACTCAGGATGCTGTTCCTGGGGAGTGGCCTCCTTGGGCTAGTCACATGTCTCAGCAGCACTGCTGTGTTCATAGGAGGCTTTTGGATGAATCTGGTTCATAGGATCAGTGGAGGTTAAGTGGTGAGGGAGTGGATCTGAACACACCAGACTCATGAAAATGACCTTGCCTCCAAGAAAATAATAATATGATACAGTGACAAGAGCAGAGGATTTAAGAGTTAAAGAAATAGTGATTCAAATCATGGTTCAAATAATCACTACTTGGGCGATTGAAGTTAGTTTGTAAATCTCTTTTCACATTGGTTCATTCATCTAAAAAAATGTTCTGATAACTAAATGAGAAAATATGTAAACAAGCCATAGCTAGCATTAGGCTAGGTAGGTGTCATTTTTATCTAAGCCCTTGTATTGTCCATGTACTGTCTAAACCCCTATCAGTCCATATAAGTTCACTCTATAAATCCAGTTAATAGCCCCTTTTCAGATGAGAAACTGAGACATTTGAAAGTTAAACAAGATGATCTATACTCATATTTAGTAAATTTGGGAGGCAGAATATGTAGATGTCCAGGAAATATCAATCATTTATAATATGAGCTCAAGGTTCATTAATCTTCAAAATATGCTTGCTCTACCAGGAGAGCTCAGTTCTCAGAGGTAGCACATGCATTATGTACTTTTGTGAATCTGACTCAGAATTTCCATAATTATAAAAATATCCCTCATGCTTCATAAATGATTGCTCATCACTAGTCTTGTGCATAATTCAGTATCATACCTTGAGAGACGTAGTGGCTGAGAGCATCGACTTGGGAGCCAGTGTACCTGGGTTAAAAGTGTAGCTTTGCCATTTTTACCAAATGTAATTCCTTGACCATGTTGCTCAACATATTTGTGTCTTGGGTTTCTTTCTTGTCAAAAGTTAATAGTAACAATATCTACCTTTCAGAAGTATTATAAGGAAAGCATGAATGAATCAGCACTTGTAAAGGCTCTGAATAATCCCTGACCCTTAGTAAGCACTCAAAAAATAGCTGCTACCCAATCAAACAAACAAACAAACAAATAGCTGCTACCATTGCTACTAACTACTATGATCTCTACTACCACCACCACCACCACCACCGTCACCACCACCACAGTCACCACCACCACCGTCACCGCCGCCGCTGCCGCCACCGCCATCACCGCCACCATCACCACCGCCACCACCACCATCACCGCCACCACCCTCACCACCACCACCCTCACCACCACCACCACCGCCACCGTCACCACCGCCACC
>NW_023270415.1:3331836-3528137 GCF_011800145.1 Mirounga leonina
CCACCATCACCACCGCCACCACCGTCACCGCCACCACCGCCACCACCGTCACTGCTGTCACCGCCGCCGCCGCCACCACCATCACCACCGCCGCCACCACCACCCTCACCACCATCACCACCCTCACTACCACCACCACCACCACCGTCACAACCACCACCACTGTCACCACTGTCACCACCCTCACCACCACCACCGCCATCACCACCACCACCATTAATATTAAGGTTGGCTTTCTTCTTCTGAATCCACTGTTTCTATTAATCACATTTTAATTTTTAGTTTCTATTTAATTTATGTGCCTCATATTTCATGTAGTTGAGAAATATGTGCCAAGTTCTAACCTATACTAAACTGGTAAAGAAATGGTATATAACATATTAAGGGAACAAATCATGTAGCTCTGGAATGAGGGCAGTTATATGAGACAACAGATCATATTTATATGGCAGCTTGCTAGATATTTTCATAAACATACTGTAGGAAAATTTGACCTACAAGAAACACTGAAAAGTTCTTTTTTTCCCATAGTGTCATTTTCTTTTGGCCCATACTTTGAACACAGCAAACTGAACCAGACATTGAAAAGTTAGTGTTATTTATTGGACTTACTTTTACTTAAGAATATTACAGTGTCTTCTGTTTTTATTGCCAATAAATGCACACTTGTGACACAAAAAATAGTCTCTCACTACGTTATTTTTTAAATTACTTTTCCTACATAAGTGGTTGTGAATAGAGTAACAGCATCTTCAAATAGAGTCAAATATATTGTACTAGATGCCTGACTAATTTTGGCTTTTGACTTGATTCTGTAATTTATTATTTTTGTGAATTTAGACAAATTACAACCTCTGAGCCTAGTTTCCATATCTTTAAATAAAACACCTTAACTAGATGGTATCTAAGTCCCCTTGAAGTTCTGATATTCTTAGTTCTACATGTAAAACACAGAAACCCAAGTGCATTCTAGGGAAGTTAAGCTCATCTATTTATCAGCATATACAAAATTTTATATACAAAAAGAAAAAAATAATTTTTATTTTTATTTATTTTTATTTTGTGAAGATTTTATTTATTTATGTGACAGAGAGACACAACGAGAGAGGGAACACAAGCAGGGGGAGTGGGAGAAGGAGAAGCAGGCTCCCCGCTGAGCAGGAAGCCTGATGCGGGGCTCTATCCCAGGACCCTGGGATCATGACCCAAGCCAAAGGCAGACACTTAACGGACTGAGCCACTCAGGTGCCCTGAAAAAATAATTTTAAAGGAAACTGCCAGAAATAATGTTTATGTGCTTTGGAGGGTAACAGAGGCTGTCAGATAGGTCTGTGAAATAACATGATTTGGTCATGTAAATAATGATTGTGCTTATTTAGTTGTATTATGTGGAGCACTTTAGAATAGCTGGATGTTGGGAAACCAGCAATACAGATGTAGAATTTTCCCAGGATTTCTAGGATATTGTGACTGTACCAAAAGTTTGAATTTTAAATCATGAAAATAATGCAGTTTGAGCTTAAAACTAAATGAGCAATGGGAGCTGGGGGAGGTATGGAATAAGACAAGCATATTTATCTTAAATTTAAATCTCAAGTTTATGTTTCTGGATGAGAAAGCTAAGAGTAACGATCCTATATTTTGGTGGTACAAATACTGGGGTGGGGACTAACCCTGAGTAAAGCTGTTTAGCAGGTTGGCATGTGCATGCTGGCCTCTCACCTCCAGCCTCAGCACTGTGCCCACCTTCCAGTGCTTGTTACCTTTGCTCACGGCCCCTGTATATCCTCTGACACAGACACGCACCCCTTACAGGCTGTGTGCCGTGTGTGTTTCACACTCCTTAATCCATACTTTCTTTGGATAATTATTTTCAAAATTCAAGGCACATACACATCCTTGGTAATGTGCACCCTACCTCCCTTCCCCCCCACCCCCCACCAACCCTTGATTTCTATTCATTTGGCAAAGCAAATAACAAGATGGTAAGTATTTCCTGGCTTATCCCAAGCAGAAGGTCCAGTGTGCTCACATGCCTGGAGAGGGTTAGGGGATGGGAGTGGCAGAGAAAAGAGGAAGTGAGGACATTTTGAGGAACTTAAGTAGGTCACAAAGCCAGGTACACAGGAAGGGCATGGAGAAAAGCCGCTGAGCCCTGCACAGTTTATAGATCTAAGGGCCCTGTAAACTTTGCTAAGCTGTGTGGACTCCACTCTCAAGGTAATTAGTAGAATCAAAGTCTTTTGAGCAGAAGAATGATACTTAGATTCATGTTTTAAAGAGACCTTTCTGGCTACAATACCAAGAAGTAATAAGGGGGTGGGATCAGGGGGAGATAGTTGGCGTTCTCCAGGTTGGGAGGCAGTGGCCTGGGCAGCAGCTGGTCATGGAAATGGGGACAAGAAGATCCATGTGAAAGCACTGTTGATCAATGAAGGGGGAACAGAAGTAGTAAAGAGAAGAAATTTCAGTGGTATATCTGGTAAAATGCAGTATGAGTACTTATTCTCATAGGAAATTGAGTTGTATAAGCTCCCACAAGAAGAGTATACCCAGTGACTAGGGAAGAGAATCTTTGCTTATAAAATGCGACTGGCAGTACATATATTTAACATCTATTTATTGTCTGTTATGTGCTAAATATAAATACTGCATGGATTCCAGTAGCTCATACTTCCAGCATTGTGGTAAAGATTGCATGGGAACAGGTGGCAAAGTAAGGTCATAAATACTGAACATGAAAATTAGCTCACAGGGGTATAAAACCTTAGATTCATTTGCTGTGGTTGCTACATACTTCTAAGAAGTAATGAAACTCTTCTAAAACCTAATTTGCCACTTTGTATCTAGGCATTGCAGAGGTTTATATAAAAAGGACTGCTAGCTAAGGGCAATAATTGTACTGCTCAGTGCTCCAACACACACTTGTGTCCACATATAGGAGCGTACAGACTTAATTGTCAGACAATTTAAGAAAACAAAGGTGTTCACTGGTTTCAGCGTTTCTGAAAGGTGAGACTAGGATGCTGAATAAGTCTTCTATGAATTCCTAATAACAAATAGATAAACCAATTGTACAACAGTGAGAATATCATACAGATACTCTCAACTCAGTTTTATTTGCTACTGCCAAAAATATAGAGATCAGGTATTTAAGAATATCTTTATGTTAAGAAAGTAAAAGTTCAGTCTTTTCTCACATACCTTAAAAATGAGGAGATGGCAGATTGCTAAGAAATTCCTGTTATAATCCTTCATTAATTCTCATAATTTTCGCATAAAAGCTTTCTTTCAAAATAAAATTTACCTTTTAGGTGTGTCCAAAAGCACTTGTTTTGTTTTCTTCCCAGGAAACAATGTTATCACGGAAAGCAAAGAAAGAGACATTTGCAAGGTAAAATACTTAAAAATGAATATTAGTAGTCATACTAGCAAAAGTCATGGTCATGATGATGACAATGGCAACAATTGTTCTTAACGCTTAGCACAGCACACTTGTAGAAATAATGAAATGAGGGCACAGAAAGCTAAGTGAGGGCAATATCTAGAGAACAGGGGATGCATATTGGGGTCTTCTAGTCTTTCCTGTTCAGAACCGTCAGAGCATTTGTTAAACACCAATTCCTAGCCCCTTCTCAGATGCAGTGACACAGAATCCTCTGGGAAGGGTCTCTGGGAAACTGTGGTTGATTACACTCCTTGCTCCCTTCCCCCAAGGGAGGGTATTTTTAATTAGGATATTTGGGAAACAGGTTTTTATGGGATAGTAACTTTTAAGGGGTCCTGCACGAAGAAGAACTATATTACCCACAAGTACAGTTTAAAATGCTCAAAGGTCACCACGTATTTGCTTTCTTAAATAATTTTTCCAAGGCCTTGTGGGTAGTAAGTAGCAAAGCTTGGATCAAACCATTGCCGGAAGTGATTTTATTTTCAACACAACTGAATATGAATAAATATAATCCAGGGTTCTTAGTCTCTTTTTCTTAGACCATGAGAAAAGTACCTTTCAACTTTGGGCTGAATTGCATCGGCCCAAATTTATGTGTTGATGTCCCAACTCTCTGGAGCTCAGAATGTAACTTTATAGGCATTGGACTCTCTAAAGATATAATTGAATTAAAATGAGACCATTAGGGTTGACCCTCATCCAGTGGTTGGTGTCCTTATAAAAAGGAGGGATTAGCACTCAGACACCCAGGGAAGACCATGTGAGGACACGGGGAAGATGGCCTTCTACAAGCCAAGGAGAGAGGCCTCAGGAGAAACCCCCCCTGCGGGTACCTGGATCTCAGACTTTTAGTTTCCAGGACTGTGAGAAATAGATTTCTATTGTTTAAGTCACCAGTCTGTGGCACTTTGTAATGACAGACCTAGTACCTTTTTCATATGTCTATAGTATAGCATTTTGGCTAAAGGATGGGTGTAATGAATAATTGTTTAGAAATTGCTTATAGACTGTGTAAAATCGTATTTGTCTGATGCTTCTGAAACATAAAAACCATGTAAAAAAATAAAACTACATATTGGTAAAACTGACATCTAAACATAAGATGATGAAAAGTAATATGCTTCTCACAACATGAGTGGAACAGATTGAAGCTTTATTTTTAATCATCTACTTATAAATTATTGATATAGCTTCAAAATATGAGTAAATAAGGCAGAAAATTATCCCATTTACATGCCAAATTACTTCCAAGGGGCTTTCCTTTTTTCCATTTTTGCTAGGCAGCGATGGAAAAAATTGTTGCCAAATTCCTAAAGAAACTCGTCCTACATGTTGAAGTTTATTGCTAAAATTGGAGTGTCAGGCTGAAGAAAGTATGAGAATAGGATTTATTCTTAAAGATGGGATTAAATACTTCCTAGAATTTTCCAAGTATTTGCTTTGTCAAAGGGTTTGTAACTGGATTACAAATTCTATTTGCTGATATGTAGTTGCTTGCACTGAACATATGTTATTTTATTTTCATGGTATATTGTCTCATAAATGATACTATAAAATAATTACTCATCTACTGATATAGCCTACCTGAAATGGCTCAGACTGCTGCTATCACATGTAAGAGTTCAACTGCTTATTCTTAAAAGCAACATTTTGGTTTTGGGTTGGAGTTCTTAAAAGAGATGATGTGGGTAAGAAGTAAATTGCAGAGGTCTCCTTGAATGGGAAGTGGAGTAGTGAGGAAGCATACGTGCTTTTAATGTCAGAACTCAGTCATCCATTTCCTCTAACTGTGAAATTAAATCCTGACTAAGAACCTGAGCCCTGTTGGAAGCAATTACATGTGAAATTCTAAATATAGGTGTTATCATCTCTTGTTTTTCCCATCTCTAAACAGTCTCAAAATGACTTCGTCATCATAAAAATGCATTAACTAAACTGAGGGAAAGGTTAATTTGGTCCAGTATTATTATCCTTTATTTTTGTTTCCTTACATGGCATCAGGTTTTCTCTTTACTAGTATGTGTCACATAGTAATCCCTCAAATATCTATTTAATTAATAGCTAGTAAGCTTAAATACATAGAAGATGAATTTTTTTCTGTGAAAAACACATAAAACATAAAGGATTTTTTATTTACTAAAACAACTATTGTACTAAGTACTCTACCATTGAATTCATTCTCTGTACTAAGATAAGTACTGTGGCAAGTGTTGTGGATAGAAAAATAATATGTAAACTTGCTGTTATGGGGCTCATGTTTGGTCTGATAGAAAGGTACCATTTATAATGTACTGTGTCCTCAGTGGCCACCATATGATGTGCTATGTGCTTATGGTAATTTATGCTCAGTGCTCACTGATGACATACAGAATGTCCATCATATGGCATCCTAGGTAACCATTGTATGTGCTTAGTGCCCATCATATGTTATGCTGTGCCCATCATACAGCATGCAAATTACCCATCGTATGGTATGCTGGGTGACTTTTTACACTACTCAATGCTCATTATATGGTGTGCTGAGTGTCAGTCATAAAGCGTGCAAAGTGCGATGTATGGTTGCTAAGTGATCATCATAATACATGCTAAATGCCCATCACATGGTGTGCTAAGTACCACTGTATGGCTTGCTAAGTGCTTTTGAATGGAAAGTTATGTGTGGGGTCCATGGAGGGTAAAAGGCATATTAATCTTGGGGAAATTAAGGAATGTTTCAGAGAAGGAGTAACATTCTTTGCTGCCCCTTAAATGATGAATGAAAGGCGTAGGATTGTGTTAGACAAATCTAAGTTGAGTCTCATCTCTGCATATCTGTAGCTGTGCTATTGGTCAAACTATTTAGTATGTCTGAATCACCATTTCCTGATCTGTGAAATGGGGCTAATACTATGCAACCCATATAGTTGTGGAAATGAAATAAGATACCGTATACACGACACTTGAAAACATGGCTCTAGAGTTTAGTTTTCAATCTGTGGCCTTCATCTAACTGGTAACCTTGGACAAGTTATGTGAATTCTCATTGCACATGAGTTATATGTAAATGGAAGACCACAGTTTATAGTCTCAGGGCTAATATTAGATGAGCACATTCAGGTAAATAATGCTTAGCAACATTCTTTACACATAGTAATAAGTGTTAGTAAACATTTGTTATTCTTAATTTATGGTAAATGTTCATGGCTCAATAACTAGCAACCATTACCCCTAGATATTGACCTAGAAATGTTTAAAAATATTGGAGTAGCCAGGCAGAGAAGCAAAATATACTACACAAGGAGATACATGGAATATTTTGACTCTGTTTTTAGGGTTCATTTTGAGCATATTAGAGAAAGGGCACAAGGTAGGAATGGAAAATAAACCTAGATGGCAATCATTATCATCATAATAATATTCAATGATAGTGTTATTAAGCCATTTTTTTTTTAGTATGTCAGGTCTGGAGGGTATGGGAAGTATATATTGAAGTCACACTTTAACAGATACTTTTTAATTGCCTATTTCCAAATTAACCCTCACTCTGATTCAAATGCATTTTTTTTTTTTTTTTTTTTTTTTACTAACAGGAATCCTATTTTGTTCATGTGTCAGTGAGACCTTAGCCCAGGGAATACAAGATGATCAGCCCAAACTAAATAGAGTCACAGAATTCCCTAGTGATTGACCTGGAAAAGGGCACTCAATTCTGGCTGACAAGACATGTGTTAAAGAACAAGGATTGTAAGAAAAACTGTCTCTGATTGCCCTGATGACACTTTGCTGCCATCCTTTGAACTCTGTTGTGCTGAGGGTCTGATGGCTGGTGCTGAAGCAGCCCTCTTGGGTCAAGAAACCTATGGGCAAATGGCCACATGCTGAGGAAGCTGCAGTGAAAGAGCACTAATCCAGGGCAGGATGTTCAGGGATATCACTTATTTATATTACTCAGTAACGAACACAGTGATTTTAACTTCTGAAAGGGACATGTGACTAAACTTGGATGCAGAATGGCCAAGTTAAATGGGCTATGTCACATCATGTAGTTTTGTGAGGGGCTTTACAATGAAAACAGATACAGGAGAGGAAATAGATTTGAATGGAATGAAAATGAGGTTTTTTTCCAGAATTGTTCATTAGAATGTACATAAATTCAATTAAAATAAGTTAATAATGAATACCTAAACAGATTAGATTAGTATATCCTTTTTTTTTTTTAAGATTTTATTTATTTGACAGAGAGACACAAAGCAAGAGAGGGAGCACAAGCAGGGGGGTTGGGAGAGGGAGAAGCAGGCTCCCTGCTGAGCAGGGAGCCCGATGCGGGGCTCAATTCCAGGACCCTGGGATCATGACCTGAGCCAAAGGCAGACACTTAATGACTGAGCCACCCAGGAGCCCTTAGATTAGTATATCCTTTCAAGAAGTTTAGTATTGATGGAACAAGAAAAGATGGATATTAACTTGACAAGATAGAGGCTTAAGAGCCATTTTCCTTGTATCACACAGACCCCAGTGTTGGTGATTATCAAGACATTATTGTGGAGGAAAGTGTGAAATCGACATCATTAGTGAAGAAACATTTGAAATAATTCAAAATAGTATCCAGGTTAGACAGAAAGGTGAGTGAGAGCCAGAGTTTCCATGAGGCATGAGGACCAGAAAAGGCCTGTCTACAAAGTGATGAGTGCAAGTGTTGTCCTTAAGAGTATAAGATCCCAAGGTAGAATGCTTTTAAAATTATAACTGTGTCAGGGATGGTAAAGGGGTTTAGGACCTGTGTGGTCAGAGATAAAAATATGTATTGTTAAGTCATCTGGTAAATAAAGACAACGAGTGGTGAAGGGAGAGAATTTGATGTATAATAGAGTGTAGTGTGTTTTAATAGGTGGTAGATTCTATAAAAAATAAAGAGAACTCTGGGGAGATGGTGGAGCTGAGGCTCTCTTGATACAGACGTGGAAATTGAGGCTGGTGCCCTTCTTCAGACTGTGAGGTGTGTGGTCTACATGATAGTCACTTTGGGCAGCAGTTTATTGTTACTTTTAATAGTAATAAGGTGGTACCAATATGGCATTAAAATACATTTTTAGACTACCAGGGGAACATGAAGTCATAGTGAACTTACAGGCTTAATTAATAATTCTAAAAATAAAGTACATCAGACTTAATTGCCTTGAATGACAGGCAAGGGTTTGATCATAACAGGTGGTCATTGTAGGTCTTTTTCATCAAAATAATTCTTCTGATTTCCAGACAAAGAGGGGGGAGGGTCAGGAACAAAAGTCTCAGAGGCTTTTCAGGTCTCAATCCTCTTACAGCTGACCTGTCTCTGGGCCTGGCAGAGAGGCCTCCTGGTCCAGACCCGAGTCTGACCAGGTTGAATTCAAGGCATAAAGTGAGCTTTCTATCACTTTTAATGCTATTTTTATTAGTTTTCTGATAATGCTTCATACCAAAATGCCCAAACCTAATATCTTTATATTCCTAGTGTTATCTAAACCTATGAACTCTCTGACCAAAAGTATACCATTAAGACATACTCTCTTCAGTAAAGAAAATGTTATCTCCATTTCTTTTTTTTTTTTAAGGTTTTTTTATTTATTTGCGAGAGAGAGAATGAGAGACAGCATGAGAGGGAGGAGGGTCAGAGGGAGAAGCAGACTCCCTGCTGAGCAGGGAGCCCGATGCGGAACTCGATCCCGGGACTCCAGGATCGTGACCTGAGCTGAAGGCAGTCGCTTAACCAACTGAGCCACCCAGGCACCCCTCTCCATTTCTTTTTATTGATTATCTTCAAGTCTGTTTTGTAAGTCCAATTGTGATGATCTGACCGTGACTGCCTTTGTATGGCCACACACCAGTGCCTCTAACCACAGCTTCCAATATCATTTCTGCATTCAGGAGGTGGCTTTTAAATTTATGTGCATCATTATCATGCTAAACTGGTCATTAGATTGGGGAGAGCACCTAAAGAAATGTCTTTTACTGCAAACAAATGCGAGGGATCAAATTTTAAATCACTTAAACTGGATAGCACTGCATATTAAGTTTCTAATGTAGAACTCTAATTACCCTCAAATGAGGAATCACAACTCACAAAAGCAACTAATATATTGAGGACAGGGAAGGATTTACATGGAGATACTATTTGCTTATCTCAGTATCAGTGCTGATATGTTAATTTTCTCTCTCCATTACTGACAGTGAAGGAGAATGAAGGCGAAGGCATACACCAAGCACAGAGTAAAGGAAACGATGCTTGTGATATAGGGATAAGCAAGGAACACTTGGCTGTATTTTAATGTATCACTCATAACAAGAGCTCTGTCTTTAGATATGAGTCTATAGAAAGAGCCTGTAGAAATTTAGGAAAATTACTTTATATCATTAAAACACTTTTGAAGGATACATTTATGACTGTAGCTAAGATTCTAAAATTCACAGGTCCTAAAAGCAATAATAGTAAGCACCTCTATTCTTTCCAACATGCTTGCACGAATAAATGACCACTTTAATAAATGAAATGCATATTGCTCCCAATACTTGATCTGCGATTCAGTTCCAGTGCCATGACTTCAGAGTGATATTATGTTGGACAAATTACATTTTTGGTTTGTTCTTCAATAAAGTGGAGAAAATAATTGAACCTGCCTTATGGAGTGTTGAAGAGTAAATGAGATAATAATGTGCCCAAGTTCTTACTACAATATTCAGCTCATAGCCAGTGCTCAATAAATGTTAATTCTAATCACAATTGCAAAAACTTTTATTTTTAAAATTATTTATATTTTTATTATGTTATGTTAATCACCATACAGTACATCATTAGTTGTTGGTGTAGTGTTCCATGATTCATTGTTTGCGTATAACACCCAGAGTTCCATGCAGTACATGCCCTATTTAATACTCATCACCAGGCTAAACCACCCCCCCCATGCCCCTCCCCTCTAGAACCCTCAGTTTATTTCTCAAAGTCCATAGTCTCTCATGGATTGACTCCACCTTCAATTCCCGCCCTTCATTTTTCCCTTCCTGTTATCTTCTTTTTTTTTTTTTTTTTTAACATATAATGTATTATTTGTTTCAGAGGTACAGGTCTGTGATTCAACAGTCTTACACAATTCACAGCACTCACCATACCACATACCCTCCCCAGTGTCTATCACGCAGCCACCCCATCCCTCCCACCCCCAACCACTCCAGCAACGTTCAGTTTGTTTGCTAAGATTAAGAATTCCTCATATAAGTGAGGTCATATGATACATGTCTTTCTCTGTTTGACTTATTTCGCTCAGCATAACACCCTCCAGTTCCATCCACCTCGTTGCAAATGGCAAGATCTCATTCCTTTTGATGGCTGCATAATATTCCGTTGTGTGTATATATATATATATATATATATACCACATCTTCTTTATCCATTCATCTGTTGATGGATATCTTTGCTCTTTCCACAGTTTGGCTATTGTGGACATTGCTGCTATAAACATCGGGGTGCACATAGCCCTTCGGATCCCTACTTTTGTATCTTTGGGGTAAATACCCAGTAGTGCAATTGCTGGATCATATGGTAGCTCTATTTTCAACTTTTGGAGGAACCTGCATACTGTTTTCCAGAGTGGCTGCACCAGCGTGCATTCCCACCAACAGTGTAGGAGGGTTCCCCTTTCTCCGCATCCCCGACAACATCTGTCATTTCCTGACTTGTTAATTTTAGCCATTCTGACTGGTGTGAGGTGGTATCTCATTGAGGTTTTGATTTGGATTTCCCTGATGCCGAGCGATGTTGAGCACTTTTTCATATGTCTGTTGGCCATTTGGATGTCTTCTTTGGAAAAATGTCTGTTCATGTCTTCTGCCCATTTCTTGATTGGATCATTTGTTCTTTGGGTGTTGAGTTTGAGAAGTTTTTTATAGATTTTGGATACTAGCCCTTTATCTGATATGTCATTTGCAAATAATTCTTCTCCCATTCTGTAGGTTGTCTTTTGGTTTTGTTGACTGTTTCTTTTACTGTGCAAAAGCTTTTTATCTTGATGAAGTCCCAAAAGTTCATTTTTGCCCTTGTTTACCTTGCCTTTGACAATGTTTCTAAGAAGAAGTTGCTGTGGCTGAGGTCGAAGAGGTTGCTGCCTGTGTTCTCCTCTAGGATTTTGATGGACTCCTGTCTCACATTGAGGTCTTTCAACCATTTGGAGTCTATTTTTGTGTATGATGTAAGGAAATGGTCCACTTTCATTCTTCTGCATGTGGCTGTCCAATTTTCCCAACACCATTTGTTGAAGAGACTGTCTTTTTGCCATTGGACAGTCTTTCCTGCTTTGTCAAAGATTAGTTTGACCCATAGAGTTGAGGGTCCATTTCTGGGCTCTCTATTCTGTTCCATTGACCTATGTGTCTGTTTTTGTGCCAGTACCATACTGTCTTCATGGTGACAGCTTTGTAATAGAGGTGGAAGTCCAGAATTGTGATGCCACCTGCTTTGCTTTTCTTTTTCAACATTCCTCTGGCTATTCGGGGTCTTTTCTGGTTCCATACACATTTTAGGATTATTTGTTCCATTTCTTTGAAAAAAGTGGATGGTATTTTGATGGGGATTGCATTGAATGTGTAGATTGCTCTAGGTAGCATGGACATCTTCGCAATATTTCTTCTTCTAATCCATGAGCATGCAATGTTTTTCCATTTCTTTGTGTCTTCCTCAATTTCTTTCATGAGTATTTTATAGTTTTCTGAGTACAGATCCTTTGCCACTTTGGTTAGATTTATTGTTAGGTATCTTATGGTTTTGGGTGCAATTGTAAATGGGATTGATTCCTTAATTTCTCTTTCTTCTGTCTTGTTGTTGGTGTATAGGTATGCCATCGATTTCTGTGCATTGATTTTATATCCTGCCACTTTACTGAATTCCTATATGAGTTCTAGCAGTTTTGGGGTGGAGTCTTTTGGGTTTTCCACATAAAGGATCATATCATCTGCAAAGAGTGAGAGTTTGACTTCTTCTTTGCCGATTTGGATGCCTTTTATTTCTTTTTGTAGTCTGTGGCTAGGACTTCTAATACTATGTTGAATAGCAGTGGTGATAGTGGACATCCCTGCCATGTTTCTGACCTTACGGGGAAAGCTGTCAGTTTTTCCCCATTGAGAATGATATTCGCTCTGTGTTTTTCATAGATGGCTTTTATGATATTGAGGTATGTACCATCTATCCCTACACTCTGAAGAGTTTTGGTCAAGAAATGATGCTGTACTTTGTCAAATGCTTTTTCTGCATCTATTGAGAGGATCATATGGTTCTTTTCCTTTCTTTTATGAACGTATTGTATCACATTGATTGATTTGCGGATGTTGAACGAACCTTGCAGTCCAGGGTTAAATCCCACTTGGTTGTGGTGAATAATCCTTTTAATGTACTGTTGGATCCTATTGGCTAGTATTTTGGTGAGAATTTTTGCATCCATGTTCATCAGTGATATGGGTGTGTAATATTCCTTTTTGATGGGGTCTTTGTCTGGTTTGGGGATCAAGGTAATGCTGGCCTCATAAAACGAGTTTGGAAGTTTTCCTTCCATTTCTATTTTTTGGAACAGTTTCAGAAGAATAGGTATTAATTCTTCTTGAAATGTTTGGTAGAATTCCCCTGGGAAGCCATCTGGCCCTGGGCTTTTGTTTTTTGGGAGATTTTTGATGACTGCTTCAATTTCCTTAGTGGTTATAGGTCTGTTCAGGTTTTCTATTTCTTCCTCGTTCAGTTTTGGTAGTTGATACATCTCTAGGAATGCATCCATGTCTTCCAGATTATCTAATTTGCTGGCATAGAGTTGCTCATAATATGTTCTTATAATTGTTTGTATTTCTTTGGTGTTGGTTGCGATCTCTCCTCCTTCATTCATGATTTTATTTATTTGGGTCATTTCTCTTTTCTTTTTGGTAAGTCTGGACAGAGGTTTATCAATCTTGTTAATTCTTTCAAAGAAACGGCTCCTACTTTTGTTGATCTGGTCTACTGTTCTTTTGGTTTCTATTTCATTGATTTCTGCTCTGATCTTTATTATTTTTCCTCTTCTGCTGGGTTTAGGTTTTATTTACTGTTCTTTCTCCAGCTCCTTTAGGTTTAGTGTTAGCTTGTGTATTTGAGACCTTTCTTATTTCTTGAGAAAGGCTTGTATTGCTATATACTTTCCTCTTAGGACTGCCTTTGCTGCATCCCAAAGATTTGGAACAGTTGTGTTCTCATTTTCATTTGTTTCCATGAATATTTTTAATTCTTCTCTAATTTCCTGGTTGACCCATTCATTCTTTAGTAGGATGCTCTTTAGCCTCCTTGTATTTGAGTTCTTTCTGACTTTCCTCTTGTGATTGAGTTCTAGTTTCAAAGCGTTGTGGTCTGAAAATAGGCAGGGAATGATCCCAATCTTTTGGTACCGGTGGAGACCTGATTTGTGACCTAGGATGTGATCTATTCTGGAGAATGTTCCATGGGCACTAGAGAAGAATGTGCATTCTGTTGCTTTGGGATGGATGTTCTAAATATATCTGTGAAGTCCATGTGGTCCAGTGTGTGTCATTTAAAGTCTTTATTTCCTTGTTAATCTTTTGCTTAGATGATATGTCCATTTCAGTGAGGGGGGTGTTAAAGTCCTCCACTATTATTGTATTGCTGTCAATGTGTTTCTTTGCTTTTGTTATTAATTTGGTTATATAAGTGGCTGCTCCCATGTTAGGGGCATAGATATTTACAATTGTTAGATCTTCTTATTGGATAGACCCTTTAAGTAGGATATAGTATCCTTCCTCATCTCTTATTACA
This sequence comes from Mirounga leonina, assembly GCF_011800145.1. NCBI lineage: Eukaryota > Metazoa > Chordata > Mammalia > Carnivora > Phocidae > Mirounga > Mirounga leonina. The sequence goes on from NW_023270415.1 coordinate 3,346,080, forward strand.
GTCTTTGGTTTAAAATCTAATTTGTCTGATATAAGGATTGCCACCCCAGCTTTCTTTTGGTGTCCATTAGCATGGTAAATGGTTTTCCACCCCCTCACTTTCAATCTGGCAGTGTCTTTGGGTCTAAAATGAGTCTCTTGCAGACGGCATATGGATGGGTCCTGTTTTTTTATCCAATCTGATAGCCTATCTCTTTTGATTGGGGCATTTAGCCCATTTACATTCAGGGTAACTATTGAAAGATACGAATTTAGTGCCATTGTATTGCCTGTAAGGTGACTGTTACTGTATATTGTCTGTGTTCCTTTCTGGTCTCTGTTACTTTTAGGCTCTCTCTTTACTTAGAGGATCCCTTTCAATATTTCTTGTAGGGCTGGTTTCATGTTTGCAAATTCCTTTAGTTTTTGTTTGTCCTGGTAGCTTTTTATCTCTCCATTTTCCATGACAGCCTAGTTGGATATAGTATTCCTGGCTGCATATTTTTCTCATTTAGTGCTGTGAATATATCATGCCAGTCCTTTCTGACCTGACAGGTCTTTGTGGATAGGTCTGTTGCCAATCTAATATTTCTTCCTTTGTAGGTTACAAATCTCTTCTGCCAAGCTGCTTTCAGGATTTTCTCTTTGTCTCTGAGACTCGTAAGTTTTACCATTAGATGTGGGGGTGTTGACCTATTTTTATTGATTTTGAGGGGGGTTCTCTGTGCCTCCTGGATTTTGATGCCTGTTTCCTTCCCCAAATTAGGGAAGTTCTGCTATAATTTGCTCCAATATACCTTCTGCCCCTCTCTCTCTTTCTTCTTCTGGGATCCCAATTATTCTAATATTGTTTCGTCTTATGGTATCACTTATCTCTCAAATTCTGCCTGTGTGATCCAGTAGTTGTCTCTCTTCTTCTCAGCTTCTTTATTTTCCATCGTTTGGTCTTCTCTATCACTAATTCTCTCTTCTGCCTCATTTATCCTAGCAGTTAGAGCCTCCATTTTTTATTACACCTCATTAATAGCCTTTTTTATTTTGATTTGGTTAGATTTTAGTTCTTTTATTTCTCCAGAAAGGGTTTCTCTAGTATCTTCCATGCTTTTTTCAAGCCTAGCTAGTATCTTTAAAGTCATCATTCTGAACTCTAGTTCCGACATCTTACTAACGTCCATATTGATTAGGTCCCTGGCAGTCGGTACTGCTTCTTGTTCTTTTCTTTGAGGTGATTTTTTCCATCTTGTCATTTTGTCCAGAGGAGAATAGATGAATGAGAGAACAAAATGTTAACAGGGTGACAATGACCCCAGAGAAATATACACTAAACAAATCAGAAGAGACCTGAAACTGGGGGAAAAGAATGGGGAAGAAAGGAAAAAGAAAGAAAAAAAAGAAAGAAAAAGAGAAAGAAGAAGATAAAAACAAACAACGAGAAAAACAGAATATGATCAAATATGATCAGACTGGTGTATAAATCAGTGCCTCACACTAGATTTGGGGCATATTTTGGTCTGTTAGAAGAAAGTGTCTCCCAAAATTTTAAAGAAAGAAAAACTTATATATGTACAAAAATAATGGTAAATGTGATGAAGGGATGGAATGAGTGTAAAGATGGAAATTATAAAAGATTTTATAAAAGGAATTGGTAATATAAGAAGTTGGTTGAAAAAAGAAAGAAGAGGATTTAAAAAAAAAAATGGAGAGAATGTGATTAGGCAGGAGACTAGAACGATGCCATACTCTAGAGATTTACAGTATATTTTGGTCTGTTAGAAGAAACTGTATCCCAAAATTTTAAAGTGAGAACAAAGTATATATATATGCCAAAGTAAGGTTAACTAGTAAGAAGGGATAGAATATGATTTTAAAAATGAAAAATATGAAAGATTTTTTAAAAAAGTGATTGATAAGATGTTGATTGAAAAAGGGAAAAAGAAAAATTAAAAAAAAAAAAGAAAAAGTTAAAAAGAAATTAACTTTGAAAGACTAAAGCATCATGGGAAAAAGGCAATGAATTCTATGTGCAGTATTCCCCTAGTGCTGGAGTTCTGCCATTGTCAGTGATCGGTAAACTTGGTCTTGGCTTGTTGTTCTTGCTGATCTTCTGGGGGAGTGGCCTATTGCAGTGGTTCCCAAATGTCTTTGCAGGAGGCGGAATTGCCCCACCCTTGCTAGTCCGGGCTAGGTAATCTGCTTGGGTTTGCTCTCGGGAGCTTTTGTTCCCTGCATGCTTTCTGTACAGCTTTGGAGGCTGAGAGTGAAAATGGTGGCCTCCCAATCTCCGCCCTGGAGGAGCCAAGAGCTCGGGGCCCTGCTCCTCAGTGAGCCCCCAGAGAAAAGCAGTCAATCACTCCCGTCTTCCTGGTCTCCGGTCGCACCCTGTGCTTACCTAGCCTGTGACTGAGTATTTCTATCTCTGGCACATGACCCCGTGTGGAGTCTCCAAACCCAGCAGATCCCTGCGGTATGCTCCTATACCATTCCTCCCAGGGGAGGAAGGGGAGTCTCCCCAGATCTGCTGCTTGTTGGGTCCCTGCTGGAAAAGCAGTGGCCTGACTGTGTCGCGGATCACAGTTTATGGCAACCCCAAGCTGAGAGCCCACTCCTCAGCTCCGTCTCTGCAGCCGGCTTCCCTGCTCCGATACCTGGGAGCTCTGCTGCACTCAGGCACCCCTAGTCTTTCTGTGACCCCGAGGGTCCTGAGACCACACTGTCCCGGCAAGGGTTTCACCCCCTTCTTAGCCACTGGAGTGACGTCCCTCAGTGGAGCTGACTTCTAAAAGTTCCGATTTTGTGCTCTGCTGCTTTATCATTTGCCAGAAGTGGCAGACGGAGGCCCCCTTCCCCACTGTCTCTCCTCCCGAATATCGCCTCGGATTCACTTCTCCACTTGCATGTCCTACCTTCCAGAACGTGGTCACTTTTCTGTTCAGAGAGTTGCTGCTATTCTTTTCTTTGATCTCCTGTTGTGTTCATAGATGTTCAGAATGGTTTGATCCCTATCCAGCTGAATTCCTGGGACCAGAGGAAATTTAGGTCTCCTACTCCTCCACCACCTTGCTCTCCCCCTCCACAAAAACTTTTAAATAGAGTTTTCTCTAGTGTGTCTATATGTTCATCCCATTCTTTAAAGAACTCACAATTTTAACTGTATAGCATTATATATTCATGAGTTGCAAAATACATGTTGCATTCATGTCTCAGTTCAGTAACTTTTGACTGAATATCCACTTAACTGTAAGCATGGCTATGTCAGTCAGAAAATTAATGAAATTATGAATAAAACCAATGTGACTAAGAACTAACATGACCAATATTGAATCACAATATCGTTTCATTTAAAATTGAACATGGCAGGCAACTCTATTTTCTGAAATTGCAGGTATCTTAATTTATAACACTAAAGTTATTTATCCTTGCACCTAGCATTTATTGGGTGCTTACTATTTATGATGCACTACGCTAAATATTAAGGACACAGGAATGAAGAGACTAAGTTAAATATTTCTTCTCTGATATTGCTTAAATCTGTATGATTAATTTAACATATAGGATGCCTGATTGCAGAGCACTGAGCATTGTGCTGGAAGTAAAAAATAGTTAAGGGAGTTCTTGTTTCAAGGTTTTTTGGTTTTGTTTTGTTTAGCATCTTTTTTTGAAAAAAGATTTTATTTAGAGAGAGAGAAAGAGCGTGCACCCACAAGGGTGAGGGAGGAGCAGAGGGGAGGAGCAGTGGGGAGGAGGAGGGAGGGGGAAAGAATCTCAAGCAGATATCTTGAGTGCAAAGCCTGAGGTAGGTTCGATCCCATAACCCTGAGATGACGACCTGAGCTGAAACCAAAAGTTGGACACTCAACCAACAGAGCCACACAGGCACCTCTCAAGGGTTTATAGCAGGAGAAAGCTTTGGCTTTTACTGTCCAAGTAAAAGACAGAAGGCAAGTGTGTTAATCTGCTCAGGCTGCTATAACAATATACCATGGACTGTGTGGCTTTAATAGTAGTTTATTTTTCACTGTTCTGGAGGTTGGGAATTCCAAGATCAAGGTGCTGGGAAAGTAAGTTTCATTTGGGACTCTTCTCTTGGCTTCTGGGGAGTCTCCATCCTGCTCTGTGTTCCCATGACCTCTCTGTGCACTCACAGAGAAAGATCGAGAGCGAGAGCAAGAGAGAGAGAGGGTGCAAGCTCTCTGGTATCTCTTCGTGTAAAGGCACTCATCCCATCACATGGACCACACCTTCATGACCTCATCTGAATCTAATTACCTCCCCAAGGCCTTATCTCCAAATACCATCATATTGAGGGTTAAGGCTTCAACATACAAATTTTCAGTGGACACAGTTCAGTCCATGAAAGCAAAAGCTTAAACAAATTTGAACTGAAGCTTCAGTTTAAATCCAAGACTCTTTAAAAATCCAGAAATGTGTCCAGAAAAAGTATCAGTCTGTCTGCAAAACTTAACAACACAAGGCTATGACTATCTTGGCCTGGGCTCTCAGTGGAGCACAAGGTATTGTTAGAAATGCTTTTACCCACAGACTTGCCCTCACAGGACCTTGGGTTTAAATTTATACTATACCCAGTGGCAAAGTGGCAGGCTTGATAGTTCCCCCAGTTGTGATGTGGTGAAACCACCCTCAACTCACATGTACAGGTTTCTCAAGATGAAGAACAACCAAAAATTTTGTCACATTTTCACATAATCAACAGTTACAAATTATAGCAGAAAACAAACTTCTTTTTTTAAAGATCAGAAGAAAGCATAAACATAAAGCAATACGTATGTCAAGAATTTCACCCCACAGCCCCTGCAACCACCATTCTACTCTCTGCTTCTATGTGTTTGATTTTTTTAGATTATACATATAAATCAGATGATGCACTCTTTCTTGTCTTTCTCATTCTGGCTTATTTCACTTGGTGTAATGTCCTCCAGTTTACCAAAGTTCTCACAAATGGCAGAATTTCCTTCCTTTTTCTGGCTGAATAATATTCTATTGTGTGTTTATACCACATTTTCTTTATCCATTCATGCAGCAACAGAGACTTAGGTTATTTCCAAATATTGGCTACTGTGAATAGTACTGCAATGAACATAGACATGCAGATATATCTGTGGGATCCTGACTTCATTTCCTTTGGCTATATAACCCAAAGTGAGATGCTGGATCATATGGGAGTTTGTATTTTAACTTTTTTGAGGAACTCCCTATTGGTTCTGTAATGACTGTGCCAATTTACATTTCCACCAACACTGTATGAGTTCCCTTTTCTTCCTCCCCTCAGCAACAGCTGTTATCTCTTGTCTTTTTCCTCCTAGCCACTCTAAGAGGTGTGCAGTGATTAATTTCATTGTGGTTTTGATTTATGTTTCCCTAATGATGGGGTGATTAGTGATTTGAGCAATTTTTCATATACATCTTGGCCATTTGTATGTCTTCCTTGGAAAAAAATGTCTGTTCAGGTCCTTCACTAATTTTTCAACTGTTTTTGTTTTGGATTTTGCTTGCTGCTTTCTTTCTTTCTTTTTTAAGATTTTATTTATTTATTTGATAGAGGGAGGCACAGCGAGAGAGGGAACACAAGCATGGGGAGTGGGAGAGGGAGAAGCAGGTTTCCCGCTGAGCAGGGAGCACGATGCAGGGCTTGATCCCAGGACCCTGGGATCACGACCCGAGCCAAAGGCAGATGCTTAACGACTGAACCACCCAGGCGCCCCTGCTTGCTTGTTTCTTTTTTGTTTTGTTTTGTTTTTGTTTTTTGCTATGGAGTTGTAGGAGTCCCTTATATGCTTTGGATAGTAATCCCTTATCAGATACCTGTTTGCAGATATTTTCTCCCATTCCCTAGGTTGCCTTTTATTTTTTGGATGGATCCTTTTGTTGTGCAGAGGCTTTCTAGTTTTATGTAGTCCCACTTGATTTTTTTTTCATTTTTTTTTCTTTTGTTGTTTATGCTTTTGGTGTCAAATCCAAAAAAAAATATTGCCAAGCCCATCCCAAGGAAGTTTCCCCTATGTTTTCTTCAAGGAGTTTTACACTTTTAGATCTTTCATATGAGTCTTTAATCCATTTTGAGTTAAATTTTGTTTCTGGTATAAGATAAGGGTACAATTTGTTTCTTTGGATGTGGATATCCAGTTTTCCTAACACTTTTTATTGAAGAGACTATCATTTGTCCATTGTGTATTCTTCGAACCTTTATAAAAGATTATTTGACAATATATTCAGGGGTAAGGGAAATGGGGGGATGTTGGTTAAAAGGTATAGACTTTCAGTTCTGACATTTGCAAGTTCTAGGGATGTGAGGTTCAGCATGGTGACCTCAGTTAATAATGTCATATTACATACTTGAAATCTCATTATTATTCTCTCTTGTCCTTTACAATGAGAAGTACAAGAGAATAAATCTTACGTGTTCTCACAGCATATAAAAATGATGTATGAGGTGATGAATGTATTAATTAACTTCATTATGGTAAACATTTCACAAAATGCATGTATCAAATCATTACCATGTTGCACACGTTAAATATATACACAATTTTTATTTATCAGCTATACCTTAGTAAAACTAGGAAAAAGGACACATTTATTTATTTTAAAGATTTTATTTATTTACTTATTTGAGAGAGAGAGAGAGAGGACACAGAGAAAGAGTGAGAGGGAGGAGCAGACTTCCCGCTGAGCAGAGATCCTGGGGCTCGATCCCAGGACCATGAGATCATGACCAGAGCCGAAGGCAGATGCTTAACTGACTGAGCCACCCAGGCACCCCAGAAAAAGGACACATTTTAAAAATTAATTGATTAAATTTAATTTAAAAAGAATTTCAGATGTTGAGTGAACAAATATAAACTATTATATATGAATAGTTGATATATTTTCAACAATAACACTAAACAAAAATTGTTCACACAAATTTGAAAAAGAAATGAATGAAATGCCTGGGAAAAGAATGTCCCAAGTTAAAACTAATAACTTATCACAGTCAAAAGAGAACCTAATAACTTATAAAATATAACAAATTATTCTCAATATAAAACTGAAAAAATGGAAACTGAAATTAAGAGAGTTTAGGAGTTATAGAAGCAAAAATGAGATGCTTTCACACAGAAATTTTTGTGTTAGTGATAAAGAATAGTGTAAGAGAAACACTATTTTACATATTTTTTAGGAATTGAGGATAGACAAAATTCTTCTGATTCAGAAACCACAAGTATTAAGAAAGATAAATAAAAAGAAATATACACCTAGACTGTTTTATGGTACGTTCCAGAATGCCAAAAGAAAAGAGAAAAATGTATTAGTAGCCAGAGAAAAAAGATCATGCATTTTTTTTTAAGATTTTATTTATTTATTTGAGACAGAGAGAATGAGAGCGAGCACATGAGAGGGGGGAGGGTCAGAGGCAGAAGCAGGCTCCCTGCCGAGCAGGGAGCCCGATGCGGGACTCGATCCCGGGACTCCAGGATCATGACCTGAGCCGAAGGCAGGCGCTTAACCAACTGAGCCACCCAGGCACCCGATCATGCATTTTATAATCATAATGGAAACCAGATATATTTTTAGGTATCAGTATTAAGTATTTGTTACATAAGTACTAAACTTCGCAATGCCAAAAACTGTATTAGTTTCCTAGGATTGCCATTACAAAGTACCACAAACTGGGTGGTTTCAAAAAGCAGAAATTTATTCTCACACAGTTCTGAGGGCTATATGTCCAAGATCAAGATGTCAATAAAGCCGAGCTCCTTTTGAGACTCTGGAGAGGAATTTCTCCTTTCCAGTTTCAAGGTAGTGCTTGGCATTCCCTGGCCGGCAGCGGCACCGCGCCTATTTCTGCCTCCATCATCACGTGGCGCTCCCCCCCGTGTATCTCATTTCCTCTAAGGATATCGGTCATGTTGAATTAAGGACCCTTGACTCTGGTATGACTTTATCTTAACTAATGGCATCTGCAATGACCATATTTGCAAAGAGGGTCACATTCTGAGATAGTAGACATATCTTTTGGATACAATTAAATCCCTAAAAAAGTGTGTCAATATAATAAACAGAGGACGTTATGAGAGCAGAGAAAAGGAACAGCTATTCCAAACTAGGATGCATAGGCAGGCGGTATTTGAGGGCGTGGTGCTTAGATAGTCTAGCATAAGAATTTCTTAAGGCCAATATAAAGAAAATTGGTATTTTTCCAAGGTTCAGTAGATTCTATAAAACATGAAACTCAGCCTTGCTGATGGTAGACTGATGTCAGAGAAGATGGTATCCTTGAATAGATGAGAACATGTGGGGTTGTTCTGACAGTTACTATGATATAGATTATAGTGGAACCACTAGATGTGAAAAAAATCTCCCAGGTTAATCAGATATGCATGGCTAATAAGAGAAAACAGAGAATGGAATTTTGGAAGTTACCAACATGTATGGAAAGGGCAAAGGAAGGGGAACTTCCAAACGGGGCTTAGAATATCAGATGGGATAAAAAGAGAGAAAGGCAATGTTGAACCCAGAAGGGATGGGTTGGGTATGAACTGTTTAAAAGAGATTAAGCAAGGGAAGGATGTGCCTGTGTTCACTGGATTTGGCAAATAGGCTCTTTTTTTTTTTTTTTTTTTTAATTTTATTATGTTATGTTAGTCACCATACAATACATCATTGGTTTTTGATGTGGTGATCCATGATCCATTGTTTTCGTATAACACCCAGTGCTCCATGCACTACGTGCCCTCCTTAATACCCATCACTGGGCTAACCAATCCCCCCTCACCCCTCCCCTCTAAAATCCTGTTTGTTTCTCAGAGTCCATAGTCTCTCATGGTTCATCTCTCCCTCCAATTCCACCCCCGCCATTTTTCCCTTCCTTCTCTTAATGTCCTCCATGCTATTTCTTATGTTCCACAAATAAGTGAAACCATATGATAATTGAATTTCTCTGCATGACTTATTTCACTTAGCATAATCTTCTCCAATCCCATCCATGTTGGTGTAAAAGTTGGGTATTCAACTTTTCTGATGGCTGAGTAATATTCCATTGTATATATGGACCACATCTTCTTTATCCATTCATCTGTTGATGGACATCTTTGCTCTTTCCACAGTTTGGCTATTACGGACATCACTGCTATGAACATTGGGGTGCATATGGCCCTTCTTTTCCCCACATCTGTGTCTTTGGGGTAAATACCCAGGAGTGCAATTGCTGGGTCATAGGGTAGCTCTATTTTTAATTTTTTGAGGAACCTCCACACTGTTTTCCGAAGTGGCTGTACCAGCTTGCATTCCCACCAACAGTGTAAGAGGGTTCCCCTTTCTCCACAACCTCTCCAACATTTGTTTTTTCTTGCCCATCCATTTTTGCCATTCTAACTGGTATAAGGTGGTATCTCAATGTGGTTTTGATTTGGATTTCCCTGATGGCTAATGATGATGAATATTTTTCATGTGTCTGTTAGGCATTTGTATGTCTTCTTCAGAGAAGTGTCTTTTCATATCTTCTGCCCACTTTTTGACTTGATTATTTGTTTTTTGGGTGTTGAGTTTGAGAAGTTCTTTATAGATCTTGGATACCAGCCCTTTCTCTGTAGTGTCATTTGCAAATATCTTCTCCCATTCTGTGGGTTGCCTCTTTGTTTTGTTGACTGTTTCCTTTGCTGTGCAGAAGCTTTTATCTTGATGAAATCCCCAAAGTTCATTTTTGCTTTTGTTTCACTAGCTTTTGGAGATGTATCTTGAAAGAAGTTGCTGTGGCCGATGTCAAAGAGGTTACTGCCTATGCTCTCCTCTAGGATTGTGATGGATTCCTGTCTCACATTGAGGTTTTCATCCACTTTGAGTTTATCTTTGTGAATGGTGTTAGAGAATGGTCGAGTTTCATTCTTCTGCATGTGGCTGTCCAATTTTCCCAGCACCATTTATTGAAGAGACTGTCTTTTTTCCATTGCATGTTTTTTCCTGCTTTGTCAAAGATTATTTGACCATAGAGTTGAGGGTCCATATCTGGGTTCTCTATTCCCTTTATGTCTGTTTTTGTGCCAGTACCATGCTGTCTTGGTGATCACAGCTTTGTAATATAGCTTGAAATCGGGCAACATGATGCTGCCAGCTTTGTTTTTCTTTTTCAACATTTCCTTGGTAATTCGGGGTCTTTTCTGATTCCATACAAATTTTGGGATTGTTTGTTCCAGCACTTTGAAAAATGTCATTGGAATTTGGATCGGGATGGCATTGAAGGTATAGATTGCTCTGGGTGGCATAGACATTTTAGCAATGTTTATTCGTCTGATCCATGAGCATGGAATATTTTTCCATCTTTTTGTGTCTTCTTCAATTTCTTTCATGAATGTTTTGTAGTTCCTAGAGTATAGATCCTTTACTTCTTTGTTTAGGTTTATTTCGAGGTATCTTATGGTTTTTGGTGCTATTGTAAATGGAATCGTTTCTCTAATTTCTCTTTCTACAGTCACATTGTTAGTGTATAAGAAAGCAACTGATTTCTGTGCATTGATTTTGTATACTGCCACATTACTGAATTGCTGGATGAGTTCTAGTAATTTGGGGGTGGAGTCTTTTGGGTTTTCCAATAAAGTATCATGTCGTCTGTGAAAAGAAAGAGTTTGACTTCTTCTTTGCCAATTTGAATACATTTTATTTCTTTTTGTAGTCTGATTGCTGTTGCTAGGACTTCTAGTACTATGTTGAACAATAGTGGTGAGAGTGGGCATCCTTGACGTGTTCCTGATCTTAAGGAAAAGGCTCTCAGCTTTTCCCCATTGAGGATGATATTCGCTGTGGGTTTTTCATAGATGGATTTTATGAACTTGAGGAATGTTCCCTCTATCCCTATACTCTGAACAGTTTTAATCAGGAAAGGATGTTGTCTTTTGTCAAATGCTTTTTCTGCATCAATTGAGAGGACCATATGTTTCTTCTCCCTCCTCTTATTAATGTGTTCTATCACATGGATTGATTTGCGAATGTTGAACCACCCTTGCATCCCGGGGATAAATCCCACTTGGTCGTGGTGGATGATCCTTTTAATGGATTGTTGGATCCTATTAGCTAGGATTTTGTTGAGGATTTTGGAATCCATATTCATCAGGGATATGGGTCTGAAATTCTCCTTTTTGATGGGGTCTTTGCCTGGTTTGGGGATTAAGGTGATGCTGGCCTCATAGAATGAGTTTGGAAGTTTTCCTTCTGTTTCTACTTTTTGAAACAGCTTCAGTAGAATAGGTATTATTTCTTCTTTGAATGTTTGGTAGAATTTCCCAGGGAATCCATCAGGCCCTGGACTCTTGTTTTTTGGGAGGTTTTTTATCACTTTTTCGATCTCGTTACTGGTTATTGGCCTCTTCAGGTTGTCAATTTCTTCCTGTTTCAGTCTTGGCGGGTTATAGGTTTCCAAGAAGCCTCCATTTCATCCAGATTGCTCAGTTTGTTGGCATATAGTTGTTGATAATAATTTTTATAACTGTTTCTATTTCCTTGATGTTAGTCATGATCTCTCCCCTTTCATTCATAATTTTATTAATTTGGGTTCTTTCTCTTTTCTTTTGGATAAGTCTGGCCAGTGGTTTATTGATCTTATTAATTCTTTCAAAGAACCAACTTCTAGTTTCATTGATCTGATCTACTGTGTTTCTGGTTTCTAATTCATTGATCTCTGCTCTGATTTTAATTATTCCTCTTCTAATGCATGGCTTACACATCATTTGTTGCTTTTTCTCTAGTTCTTTAAGGTGTAGAGTGAGTTGGTGAATTCGGGATTTTTCTGTTTTTTTGAGTGAGGGTTGGATGGCTATGTATTTCCCCCTTAGGACTGCCTTTGCAGTATCCAATAGGTTTTGGACCGATGTGTTTTTGTTCTCACTGATTTCCGTGAATTCTTTAAGTTCTTCTTTGATTTCCTGGTTGACCCAAACATTCTTGAGCAGAGTGGTCTTTAGCTTCCAAGTGTTTGAATTTCTGCCAAATTGTTTCCTGTGATTGAGTTCCAGTTTTAGAGCATTGTGGTCTGAGAATATGCAGGGAATAATCTCAGTCTTTTGTTATCGGTTGAGACCTGATTTGTGACCCAGTATATGGTCTATTCTGGAGAAAGTTCCCTGTGTGCTCGATAAGAATGAGTATTCTCTTGTTTCAGGGTGGAATGTTCTGTAAATATTTATGAGGTCCATTTGGTCCAATGTATCATTCAAAGCTCTTGTTTCCTTGTTGATTTTCTGCTTAGATGATCTGTCCATTGCTGAGAGTGGAGTATTGAGGTCTCCTACAATTAATGTATTGTTATCAGTATGACTCTTTATTTTGGTTAACAGTTGGTTTATGTAGATGGCTGCTCCCATGTTGGGGGCATAGATATTTACAGTTGTTAGATATTGTTGGATAGACCCTTTAAGAATGATATAGTGTCTTTCTGTGTCTCTTATTACAGATTTTAGTTTAAAATCTAATTTGTCTGATATAAGAATTGCTACCCCAGCTTTCTTTTGAGGTCCGCTGGCATGGAAGATGGATCTCCATCCCTTCACTTTCAGTCTGGATGTATCTTTAGGGTCAAAATGAGTCTCTTGTAGGCAGCATATGGATGGGTCCTGTCTTTTTATCCAATCTGTAACCCTGTGCCGTTTTATGGGAGCATTTAGGCCATTCACGTTGAGAGTGATTATTGAAAGATATGAATTAATTTTCATCATGTTGCCCGTGAAGACGTTGTTTTTATAGATTGTCCCTGTAAATTTCTGTTGTAGATCACTCTTGGGGTCTTTCTCCTTTTATAGAATCCCCCTTAATATTTCTTGCAGGGCCGGCTTAGTGGTCACATATTCTTTCAACTTCTGCCTGTCATGGAAGTTCTGCATCTCTCCATCCATTCTAAATGAAAGCCTTGCAGGATAAAGTATTCTTGGCTGCATGTTCTTCTCATTTAGTACACTGAATAGGTCTTGCCAGGGCTTTCTGGCTTGCCAGCTCTCTGTGGATAGGTCTGATGTTATTCTGATGTTCCTCCCTCTGTACGTAAGGAATCTCTTCCCCCTAACTGCCCTTAAGATGGTTTCCTTGGTTCTAAGATTTGCAAGTTTTACTATTACATGACGGGGTGTTGGCCTGTTTTCCTTGATCTTGGGAGGGGTCCTCTCTGCCTCTAGGACTCGAATGTTTGTTTCATTCCCCAGATTAGGGAAGGTCTCAGCTACGATTTGCTCAAATACATCTTCTAGTCCTCTCTCTCTCCCCACTTCCTCTGGGATTCCAATAATTCTGACATTGGAACACTTCATGGTGTCACTTATTTCTCTGATTCTATTTTCATGGATTCTGAGTTGTTTTTCCCTGTCCTCCTCTTTTCCTTTTTTATCTATTATATTGTCTTCCAGGTCGCTTATTCACTCTTCTGCCTCAGTTGCCCTAGCTGTTAGATTATCTAGATTGGATTGGATCTCATTGATAGCATTTTTAAGTTCTGCCAATTCACCTTTAATTTCTGCCCTTAGAGACTCTATGTTGCCATTAATTGATTTCTCCATTCTAGCCATTGTCTTCACAATTGCTAGCCTGAATTCCATCTCCGACATCTTGGTTATATCTGCATCCATTTGTAAATCTATAGCATAATTCATAATCTCTGAATCTTTTCTATTTTGAGGGCTCCTCCTCCTAGTCATTCTGTTGATGGGTGTTTGAGGGAATGTATAGAGTCCAAATTATTGACCAGAACCCAAGCAAGATGCACCTGTTTTCTTGGGACCTTAGGGTTGCTGGCCTCTTGTGTTCCCAGCCTGTCTTCTGCAGGAGGGGCCTGCCGCACTATTCCTCAGGCAAACCTGTTTGGGTGGAGTTGCCCTGCGCCCCTGTGGCGGGGGATGGGCTCAGCGGGAATCAGTTTTTGGGGCTTTTTTTTCTCTGGGGGCTTTTCCTGGCGGCTTTCCACGTCTCTTCCGCGAGTCAGAGCAGAAGAGACGGTTTCCAACCCTCTGCCTCAGAGCAGAGAGACCTCAGTCTGTTCTTCAGTGAGCTCTCCAGGCCACACTGTCTCCATTTCTGTCCATGCTGCTATAAACTGCAGCCTCCTGCTTTGTGCCCCTCCACAGTGCTCCCAGTCCTGCCTCCAGATCGGGGCACGCCTCTGCCCTTTGTGCTTCTAAAACCGCCAGCTGCTCTCAGTTTGCGTGCGCGTGACCCCGCCGCTCCGGGTTTCTGCCCCAGGGGCTGCCCTAAAGTCCTTTCCCCGCCTCTACCGGTCTGCGAGTCTGTGCCCGACCCCATAGAGGGAGGTTGTCATTCACCAGCAGTGTAGGATCCCCATGGCCAGGCACCATCCTGCTGCCATTTATCCTCTGATATCTGTCTGCAGAATCATGGCTCCCCGCTTTGTACCTCAAAACTAACCACCTGCGATATTCTATTTGTAGAGATCCCGATCTTCTTACATCTCAGGATGGTTTCATGGGTGCTCAGAGTGGTCTGGTAGATATCCAGCTCAATTCTGGGGACCAGTTGAAATAGGGTCCCCTATTCCTCCACCGTCTTTCCTCCCCCTCAGCAAATAGGCTCTTTATGACTTGTGGAAAAGCTGTTTTGGTGGAATTTTGGGGAAATGTACTCAGCAAGCATAGACAACAATTCCAAGTATACTTACTGTGGTGGGAAGGAGGGATAAAATGTGATAGGTAGGTGACTATTTTTTTTTTATTCTTATGTTAATCCCCATACATTACATCATTAGTTTTAGATGAAGTGTTCTATGATTCATTGTTTGTGCATAACACCCAGTGCTCCATGCAGAATGTGCCCTCCTCAATACCCATCACCAGGCTAACCCATCCTCCCACCCCCCTCCCCTCTAGAACCCTCAGTTTGTTTTTCAGAGTCCATCGTCTCTCATGGTTCGTCTACCCCTCTGATTTCCCCTGCTTCATTCTTCCCCTCCCGCTACCTTCTTCTTCTTTTTTTTTTCTTAACATATATTGCATTATTTGTTTCAGAGGTACAGATCTGAGATTCAACAGTCTTGCACAATTCACAGCGCTTACCAAAGCACATACCTTCCCCAGTGTCTATCACCCAGTCACCCCATCCCTCCCACCCCACCCCCCACTCCAGCATTATGCAGCCATCAAAAGGAATGAGATCTTGCCATTTGCAATGACGTGGATGGAACTGGAGGGTATTATGTTGAGTGAAATAAGTCAGACAGAGAAAGACATGTATCATATGATCTCACTGACATGAGGAATTCTTAATTGCAGGAAACAAACTGAGGGTAGGTGACTATTTTTTAAAAATGAGAGACAGAGGTTCCTGGGTGGCTCAGTCAGTTAAGTATCAGACTCTTGGTTTTGGCTCAGGTCATGATCTCATGCGGTTATGAGATAGAGCCCCTCATAGGTTCCACGCTCAGTGGGGTCTGCTTGAAGATTCTCTTCCTCTGTCCCACCCCCCCCCCACCTCCCAGCCTCTCTCTCACTCTCTGACTCTGAAATCAATCAATCAATCAATCTTTAAAAAAAAGGCACTGAGGTATGTGTTTGTACTTAAAAAGAAAAAAAAATTGTTCAAAGGTTCAGATTAAAGATAACAAAGAGGAGGTTTTTGTTTGTTGTTTTCGTATTTTTTTAAAATTTTACTTTTTTAAGTAGGCTCCACACTCAAAAAGGGATTGAACTCATGACCCTGAGATCAAGATCTGTATGCTCTTCTGACTGAGCCAGCCATGAGAGGGGATATTTGAATAACATATGGAGTGTGGTTCCTGGAAGAATGGACATTCAGAGCATAGATGGAGGGATTCACTTTGGATGGGAGACTAAAATGACCCAAACTTACTATAAAAAAGAATCCAGCTTTGCTGATGCTCTAACAGTGATTGTAGGAGTAATTTCAATTCTCTCTTGTCCTTTACAATGAGAAAAGGATCAGAGAAATAGAAATGGTGCTGAAGATCTGATCTTGAGTTGGTTGTTTTCTGTGATCCAGTGAAAAACAGCTTCACAGGTTCCCTGATGTTAGCCCAGTAGTCAGCCTGGAAATGAACATTACCGGGAGGCTCAGACTTGCTCTGTTGCCTGGCTGCACACTGCAGTACAAGGAAAGTTTAGCTCTTCAAAGCATTACCCAAACAACAAGAAAAAATATCAAAAGTGACGGAGTCTTATTCATGGTTGTTCACTCCCTTTAACCAAGACTCTGTCCTCAATGCTTCTTGAGTGAAGTCTGTTTTATTTTATTTTATAAGCATTAATATTTAAATCTGATTTTATATCCAAATGCTAACAGTTCTTAACATTCCATCAGGGGGTAATAAATAAATAGATAAATTAAAAGTTAAAATATCACATAAAGGAATAAAACTGTAGTTCTCTTTTATGTTTATTTTCGTTTTTGCAGACACTTGTCATTATTTGAATTGATATATTCTATTTGCATATTTAATAACAGAAATTTGTTCATAGCTACCATTAATATGTAGCAAATGTTAAAATGATCACAGGGAAAGAAGAACTATTTTATTGTTTTTCATATGTCTATTCATGGATATAAGATGTTTTCTCATTAGTTAAATTCCACATAGTCTTTCAGATTTTTTTTGGCTTTATTCCTGTTTAGACAAAACAAAAATATTAAACAAAACATAGAACACTTGGAAAAGAGATTTTTACATTCCATCAAAATTAGAACTATCTCAAAATCACTAATTATCTTTACGTATAAAATGCAATAATTTCCAGATATTTCCACGATAGGACTAGTTTTTCTCTTTGAATTATTTGATTAGAAAAATAATGTCTTTGGCCACAGATTCCACCATCCTGGATAATTCTTGTTTCTTTTTTAACTATCACAGTTTGACTTCTCTTTCTTTACCAACTCTGCCAAGGTCAGGACCCTTTGGAGTTATTTTAACTTTCTTTTGCTTTGTGATCTACATATTTTGTGAGGATTACTCCATAAACTTCACACAATTTCAACTAATCTCTTTCTCCTCTCTCATTTTCCTTGTTCCTTTTCATTGTCATTTACTTACTGGAGCCTTGATTTGCTATTTGTTGAATATTATTTTAGGTTTCAGCTGCAAGGAACACAGAGATGAAGAGATTTATCCCTGTGCTCTAGGAGCTCCTGTTAAACAGACTTATAAACCAACCAACAGGTCCCATAGTGACTGAGAGAAGTATACACAAGTCACAGGGTGGGCGCCCAGGGGACACTGTGGTCACCACTGCCTTATTGAGGAAGAGATCAGGAGAATCTTTAGAACAGACTCATTTGAACTGTCTGTTGAATGAAAGTAGGTTTTTCACCAAGAAGAAAGGGCACAAAACATTCGGGGCCACGGTACTCTTTGGAAAGGGATATGTGGAGAGCAAGCTAAAACACCACACATTTGGGGAAAAAAATAACTACTTCAGAATGACTGCAGTTTCAGCAAAAGAGTCGCCATGGAGGACCCTCCAAAATATTGTAAGAAACAGAAACACTACCTCCTACACGGTATTAATGCACAATATTTAGATATCCTCCCAGGCAGTGTGTATGTGTGTGTGGGGTGGGGGTGGTGGAGAGGATTCGGGAGGAAGGGCGGTGGGAAATGCGTGAGAGGCTCCTGCATTCATTAGTATAATGAGAGAATAAAAGGAAGCATAGCTTAGGATAGTGTTTTCAGTCAGCCCACTCATCTTCATTCCAGGGCAGATGACAAGATCTGAGCCCCCACCTCACTGATTGAAGGTCCCCGCATCACGAAGGTCCCCGCATCACGAAGGTCCCCGCATCACAAGGCCTCCCTGCATGGCTTCCATTCACTTCTGCATTCACTCAGCAAGTGTTTATGTGAGGATTACTGTGTCCCTTGTGCTGGGGTAGGTGTGGGAATATGACCATAAACACAGACTGGTACTTAAGTAGTTTATCCTCTAGCAGGGGAGGACAGTCACTAATTAAGTAAACATGTAAATAGATAGTCTGGCGGAAGGCACTTCAAATGATTGAGAATAAAGAAAGCAGGGTGAGAGAAGTGGATGAGGATGTACTGTTTTTCATGGGGTGGTCCGGGAGAGCCTTACTGAGAATGTCATGGCTCACAGTGACCTGGAGGAACCATGGCGAGTGAACCATGGGGGTCCGTGGAGAAGAGATCCCAGGAGAAGCCTGAGGCAGGAGGCTTTTTGTCCTGAGGCATCGTCAACACAGTGATTGCATTTGACACTCAGGTTGGACAGGGTCACCTTGGAAGTGACTGTACAGAAAACAGGAGCTTGAGAACTAAGGCTCAGTGCCTTCCAAAATGTGTGAAATGATGAGCTAAAACTAACAGAAGAACCAAAAATTATCAGCAGTGAGGAAAGAGGAAGCCAAGAGAAGGGAGTGTTCTGGTAGTCAGATGAAGAGCGTGCTTCTGAAAAAGAGAGGGAATGATCAGCTATGCTGTGTTAGTTCTCTATTGCTGCATATTATATGATTACAGATCTAGTGACAAAATACACTTCTCATCTCACAGTGTCCATGGGTCAGGAATCTGAGCACATGTTAGCCAGGTTCTCTGTTTCAGGGACTCATGAAGCTAAAATCAAGGTGTTGGCCAGGATACATTCCCATCCAGAGGCTCAATAGGGGAAGATTCTGCTTCCAAGTTCATGCAGGTTGTTAGCCAAATTCAGTTTCTTGCAGCTCTTTGATTGTCTCAGCTTTTTGCTGGTGTCAGATAAAGGCCACCTGAAGTTCCTTATGGAATAGGCTTCTCCAACATGGTCACTCACTTCACCAAGCCTGTAAGGAGGGTTTTAGGCTTCAGTGTACTAAGATGGGATCTTATAAATACAACATGATCACAGCAGTGACATCATCTTTGGCCCCTACTCTGGGTCAGAAATAAGTCTCGGATACTGCTTGCTTTTGAAGGGAAGGTGTTGCACAAAGACATTAATATCAGAAGCTTGGGACTGTCTTCCTATCCCCATAGAAGGGTCATCTCTGGGTCTATTTGGTACACATGCAAAATGCTGCTGATAGGTTAGAAAAAAATGGAGATTGAGAATGGATCATTGAATTATCAGTGAGGGAGGGATCATTGACATGAACAAAAGCTGTTTCATGGGCTAAAACCTTTGTTCAAGAAAGAATGGATGAGAAGAATTGTATAACACGCAATTTGAACACTTTAAATCTCTGCTTTAAAACCTTTAAAACCTATCCATTTCCTGGAGGATAAAGTTCTAATTCTTTGGCCTGGCCTTCAAAGAAGGCTTTTTCATCCCCTCCGCATTGTAATAGATTCCAAACTCTACCTTTCAGGCTCTTCTCTCTCTTCCCCTTCATAATCTATGTGCATTCTATGTCCCAGGCAGGAGTGACTTCTCACCACTCCCTGAATACATCTAGTACTTCATATCTGCACGACTTTGCTCAGTGTGCCTGTTCCTCTAATTTTCTTTTCTCTTTTCTACTTGGAAAAATACTACTAATTTCTTAACAACTGGTGCGTATATCACTTCGTTTGTGAATTCTTCCTCAAGTCACCCAGGCAGAATTGCTCATTTGTTCCTATCCATATTGTAAGCTGTACATAGATTTTTTTCATTCTTTTACAAACACTTGAGTGTTACAACAATAACTTGTATTTAGAATAAAAAGAGGTGTGACCTTTTATTGTATGGAGTAGTTCTCCCTATATCTTAGTAAAGCATTTATAGAGCATTCTTTTATTTTATGGGTGTTAGTTAATTTTTAAAAACATGTCTGCAAAGGGGCACCTGGGTGGCTCAGTCGTTAAGCGTCTGCCTGCTCAGGTCATGATCCCAGGGTCCTGGGATCGAGCCCCACATCGGGCTCCCTGCTCTGCGGGAGGCCTGCTTCTCCTTCTCCCACTCCCCTGCTTGTGTTCCCTCTCTCTCTGTCTCTCTCTCTGTCAAATAAATAAAATCTTAAAAAAAATAATAATAAAATATGTCTGCATGTTGTGAGGTTCATGTGACATGAACGATTTCCAACATAGATCTGTATGCTTAAATCTAATTACAAATATTGACAGTTAATAGGTCTTTAATAACTATTAAATGGAATAATAATAAATGTTAATTGATTGGCTTATGGATACATTCATGTTTCTTTTCATGGCAGGTAGACCTAATAGTAAAATGAAAGCTAAAAAGTATTTAATTCATATTTTGATAAAATTAAAAATATAATAGATTTTCACATATACACATCATGGTCACACACATTTATTTACATAAAGTTTGTAGCTAATAACCTTTTTTTGAACTGAGAGAATCTTGAAACCTAAGATGTCATGTTTTAAAGATACACTAAATCAAGGTTAGGAATGCACACAGTATAGGAAACTCCTGGATTTTCCATAGTGTTGTTTTAGAAAACCTGGTATCTCTCTCTAGACTTAAAGCTAATTGGCAAAAGGAGATATTCTTAGCCAGTTTCTTTTTTTTTTTAAGATTTTATTTATTTATTTGAGAGACAGAATGAGAGAGTGAGCACATGAGAGGGGGAAGGGTCAGAGGGAGAAGCAGACTCCCTGCCGAGCAGGAAGCCCGCTGCGGGACTCGATCCTGGGACTCCAGGATCATGACCCGAGCCAAAGGCAGTCGCTTAACCAACTGAGCCACCCAGGTGCCCCTAGCCAGTTTCTTTTTAATATTATTATTATCATTTTTCTAATTCTACTTGAAATGTCATTGACGTCTGCCATTTTTGCTTCCCAACATTCAAACACCCTTATTTACTGGAGGAATCTCCATAATGGGACCCATGGTATCACCTCCCATTATACAAACCAAGAAGTGCAGAAATGCCCCCTCCCAGCTTCTTCGAAAGTCACTGCTTTCCAATATCACCAAGATCTCAAAGAAGAAAATTCTTTCTAGGATTCTGCATCTAGAAGGAGTGACAGAAATGCAAGGAAAATTGGGATTATTTATAAATACTGAGCCACAGATGAGAAGGTAGCAGGATGCCATTTTATAGCCAGAGTGGTGGTGCCTGCAGGAGCCCAGGATACAGTAAGTGACCACCAGTGACCTCGCTAGTGTTGACTCCTTAGGTCAATGATTTTGTGCCAAGATGCCAGTCAGACCGCATCTTCCAAGATATGCTTCATTTTCTGAATCCAATTCTATAACCTTTCCGTTAATTATGGAATCAAGTCAATATCCATCTAATAAATGTCTTTTCTGTTGTCCAAAGCTAACAAGCTTATCTAATAGAAGAAAAATTTATAGATTCTGATAACTTGTGACTTTCTGCAAACTTTAAAGATAGTATTAGTGTGACTACTGTATTGAACATTCTGGGAATAAGGAGATTGGGGCAAGACACACACACATACACACACATAAATGTACACACATGAAATTCACATAACATATTTTTCCACTGGTAAAGAAAGCATTGAAAATTTCTGTCCAGGTAACCAACAACTTTAGATAATCAGAATGATGCCAATGAAAATATAATGACCTGAAATGGCAAAGTTCCTTGAAGAGCTTATGCACCAATTTTGCCTCCATGGACATGTAGCAGATAGTTGCTAGTAGGTTCTATATAAAGCCATTTGTGATTTTTTTCTTTTGTTAATAAAATAGCCACAGATTTCAAGCATAGAAAATCTTAAAATTACTTGGATAAAAAATTGGGTTTCACAAAAGTGAGTATTTCTAATGTAGATTTTTATGAGCAATTAAAATCATACACTATGTTTGGCTGATATGGAATATATCATATATTGACTTTTTTAAATTCAAAAACTGTTTTATGATAAAATTACCAGAGTAAACTCTGAAAATTTAAAAATGACAGAAAAACAGTGGCAAATAAAATAAAATCCACTTATAATCCTCTTCTGTACAAGTGCTGTTAATCATTTTTATGTGTCCATTTCTAGAATTATTCTCTGTAATTGTGTATATTTGCATCTGTGTGTTTGGATTTAAACTCATATTTTAAGTGACAAAATTGAGATATAATGAACATCTTATTTTGTAACCTACTTTTGATGTTGTATTAGCCTGCTCCTGCTGCTAAACCAAAATATCATGGACTGGATGGTTTAGACAAGACATATTTTCTAATATTTCTAGAGTCTGGAAGTCCAAGAGCAGGGTTTGATTGATTTAGTTGATTTAGTTTCTGGTGAGAGCCTTCTTTTCTGGCTTGCAGACAGTTCCCTTCTTGCTATATCCTCACTTGGCTTTTCCTCAATGCATGTGAGAGAGAGTGAGATCTCTGATATTTCTTCTTATAAGGACCCTAATCCTAGCGGGGCCCCAGTCTTATGACCTCATTTAATCTTAATTACCTCCCAAAGACCCTTTCTCCAGATACAGTCACATTGGAAATAAAGTTTTGACATATGAATTTTAGGAGGACATAATTTAGTCCATGGCAGACAAATAGTTTGGGGAAATTATGTGAACAAAAAGCTTTCAGAGTTTTATTTATTTACTTTTACTCTATTCTCCAGTCTTTTTTTAAATTTTATTTTATTTATTTTTAAAGATTTTATTTATTTATCTGACAGAGAGAGTGATAGTGAGAGCAGGAACACAAGCAGGGGGAGTGGGAGAGGGAGAAGCAGGCTTCCCGCCAAGCAAGGAGCCCGATATGGGGCTTGATCCCAGGACCCTGGGATCACGACCCTAGCCGAAGGCAGACGCTTAACGACTGAGCCACCCAGGCGCCCTGTCTATTCTCGTCTTTATTTTTCATACTCTGCCTACCCCATGAGATTTCTTAAAATTTAAGTATAGTTGATATACAATATTAAATTAGTTTCAAGTGTACAACATAGTGATTCAGCATAATACCTTCTAAGTCTATCCAGGTTGTTGCAAATGCATATTTGCAGTAATATATCATTGTGTGTGTATATATATACCACGTCTTCTTTTTTAGACTCTTTATTAAAGAGTTTTAAATGACAGCAAAATATTAAATTGAATGCATATACCACAATTTATTTAATCAATAATTTAGAGTTGGACATATAATTAACATTTTTTTAGTATAAATTTGCTGTGGACATTCATATGCATAGTACCTATTTGTATGTCTTACTTCCTTAAGTCCTAAATGTGGACTTACCGAATCAAAGGATGTAAACAATTTAAGCCTTTATACATATTGTTGAATGGCGCTCCCAGAAGGGCTGGAACATATGAGAAGATGTCATTGACCTAGAAAACTGGATGCCTGTGCCATATCTGCCAACATTTGACTTCATTAAAATTCCCAAATATATAGGGCGCCTGGGTGGCTCAAATGGTTAAGCGTCTGCCTTCGGCTCAGGTCATGATCTCAGGGTCCTGGGATCGAGTCCCGCATCAGGCTCCCTGCTCCTTGGGAGGCTGCTTCTCCCTCTGCCTCTCTCTCTCTCTCTCTGTCTCTCATGAATAAATAAATAAAATCTTTAAAAAAAATTCCCAAATATATACTAAAGTGACTCCAAATTATTTTCTTCAGAATCCATTAGTGAAGACCTGAAAAACAAGAACATATTCATTAGATGTGTCATGATATAGGCTGCTTTTTGGGACTTCTGCAAGGGGAAGAAGGAAGAGCCCTCTTCATTTGTAGGACTTGGAATTATCTTAATGTACTCCATGATGGTGCTATTTGAAGAAACCGCTAATTATCTTTCATGTGCCCACTGTGCACATTCCCCAGATACCTGGCAGGATTGCAAAGCATCAGAGCCAAGAATGAGTCACTGAAATTTCAAGGAGATGAGACATTTTGCAGGAAGACTCATAGTGATTCTTAGTGATGAGTACCCTGAAATAGCTCAGTAATCTAGTTCAGTTTGGATTAGTCAGTTTTCCAAGTTCAGTTGATGTCTTAAGATTTTCAGAAAACCTTGTAGTTTTGATTTATATTGTAAAGGAAACAATGCAAAACTTTTTATAGGGACCAGAGTAAACAGTCACACAATTCATGATGTCATCGAGATGATACATTATTGTATAAGGTCCTAGTACAGATGATCAGGAATCATTAATTAGTAATATCTATGAGGCAAATCTTTGTTCTGTGCAATGCTAGAAGTCAAGAAGTGGAGAAGGATCACCTAACTAACTCAACAGTTGCTACTGTAGTCAAGAAGAAGGCTATTTTGAGGGGAACAAGAGTCTCACTTTCAGAATTTCATTGTTCCAGTTGTACACATGTTTACAATCTCCTAAGTCTAATTCAATGCTACAGGTGATATTTTATCCTCAGCCAGATTCCTTGTTCTTGTTCATCTTGAATGTGTGTGTGTGTGCCTGAGTGTGTGCATGCGTATGGAGATTTCTATATCTTAAGGAAAAACAAAACAGAAGTTTATTTTGTTTGTATTAAAATTCCAGAATACCTTTAGGATATATTTAATGGAGGAATTGTGAACACATTCTCTTTTTTGCTTGTATAAAAAAATTGCTTGTTTTTGTTGTTAAAAATTAATTTTTCTCGAAATTCAGATTTGACAGCTGTTTTTTTTTTTCAATACTCTGATGACTTAATTCCCCTTTCATACTTTCCATTGGGAAGAAGTTTATGGTATTGGTATTCTGTTTCTTCCCTGTGACTGATTTAATATTTATTCATTTAAAAAAATTTATTTTTTAAAGATTTTATTTATTCATTTGAGACACAGAGATACAGAGAGAGAGTGAGAGAGAAAGCATGAGCAGGGAGAGAGGCAGAGGGAGAGGGAGAAGCAGGCTCCTCGCTGAGCCAGGAGCCCGATGTGGGGCTTGATCCCAAGACCCTGGGATCATGACCTGAGCCGAAGGCAGACACTTAACCATCTGAGCCACCCAGGCACCCCAATATTTATTCATAAAATATGAAGTTTCACTATGATATTTTAGATGCTGTTGCCTTTTTATTTATTTTTATTATTTTAATTTTCTTGATCCTGAAGGTTGATGATTTCAACAATTTTGGAAAATTATTAACCATTATTTCTTTAAATAATGTCTCTTGCTTGTTATATTTCTTGAGATAAGATGATCTTGAAACTAAGATTTAAACTTCTTTATTGGTTCTAGAAATGTCTTACTTATTATCCTTCCAGATATTGCTTTTGGCCAGTCTGTTTTTACCCTCCAGAACTCAGACCAGATGTATGTTAGTGCTTAGTTAACCTTTCATAACTTCCATATATATATTTTTTATTTGGTGTTCTGAGTATTTACTTAAGATCTGCCTAATTTACTGATTCTACTGCTTAACTTTTCTTTAATATTTGATTTATTATGTATTCCATTTTTATAAGATCTTCTTTATTCTTTTTCAGAGTTATCCAATAAATTTTAATAATTTTTATTCATATAGTTTCTTTTCCAACTCACCTTTCAATTATTTAAACATGTTATACCTAATGAAACATTTCTTTTTTTTTTTTTAAGATTTTATTTATTTATTTGAGAGAGAGAGAAAGAGAGCGAGAGGGAGAGAGAGTGCACAAGCAGGGGCAATGGGAGAGGAGAGGGAGAATCAGGCTCCCTGCTGAGCAGGGAGCACAATGCAGGGCTGGATCCCAGGACCCTGAGATTATGACCCCTGAGCCTCATGACCTGAGCCGAAGCTAGCCGCTTAAACAAGTGAGCCATCCAGGCGCCCCCTAATGAAACATTTCTGTTTCATAGTTGCTAATTATAATTTTGGTGGTATTTACACTTCTGATTCTGTAGAACTTCCAATGGTAGTGTCTGTGTTGCTTTGTTTATGAACATATTTCCTCACTAATAATTTCCTTTACCATTTGTTTGTGATTTTGATTGTGTTCTCATTTTCTTTTTACCTTTGTCTTTGGAATTTGTGAGTCTGGTTTGATAAGTCATTAGAATTGCTCACTAATAATCTGTGTCTCTTATTGACCATCCCCTAAGAGTTCAGTATGTTCATAAGACTGGTTTTTATTAATGAAATATGGGTAGAGAAGGTTTTAGAACCAATATGCATTTACAGTGCTCTCTCTTCTCTATGTTTCACTAAGAAACAATCCAGACAGAAGCTAATCAGTAATGTGAGTTCCAGAACTTCAATTTAACTGTAATGCACTTATAAGCAAGAAATAAAACTATTGTTTTAAGTTAGTGAAATTTAATGGGAAGGGTGTTTTTAATACCAGTGTAACCTAGTCTATCCTGGATTTAATATGTATATATTTTTGCAGATATTTGTGCTTACCTCTGCTGGTTACATTTGGGCATGTGATAATAACATATTTGCTTGCAGTTTTTCACATAATATGTAGAGTGTGAATTGCAGCTCCAAATCCAGGTTACTATAGAATTATCTAGAGCTAAAAATTCTCAGGACTTACTTTTGTTTCTTGTTATTTTTTCTTGTTTTTAAATAATTTAATAATAAAGTATTTTAATAATTTAATAATTTCTTGTTAAGTGTTCAATATGTTCTATGAAGGAGATAAATTTTGAAAAAAATTAACAAAGTTTAATCTAAAATATAAACTTGGCTGTAGTGTTCTTAAATATTATGCCTTCTAGTAAAAAGTTAATTTTCATTTATTTTTAAATTTGTCCTTTTGCTGAAATGTTTTCCTTTTAATTCATGTTTTGGATAAAACTTGCTCCACATATATGTTTTGATGCATTAATATTCATAGGTGCTAAAATATATGAACACAGATTTTTGTATTGACTTTTTCATGTGAAATGCTATATTCTTTATACAACTAGCAAACAATGGATCATGGAACACTACATCAAAAACTAATGATGTAATGTGTGGTGATTAATGTAAAGATATAAAAAAATAAAGGGTATCTTTCATTAGATATAATCATTTTTTATAATTATGCTCAAGTTGTCTGCTTCTGTAACCTTGTGCTCACAACATTTCTAGAGGTATGCCTTTTTCCCCTCTTGAAATATCCATAATTTTAAAAACTTATATTAAGTATAGTACACTAAATCAAATTCAGATTTAAGTGACTCCAAATAGCTAATGATGGATATTTTATTTTATTTTTTCTAGCTTCATTGAGATATAATTGATATGTAACATTGTGTAAGTTTAAGGTATACAAGGTTATGATTTGAAGTATGTATATATTGCAAAATGATTACCACCATATACTAGTTAAAATACAATCACCTCACACAGTTACCTTTTTTTCATGTGTCTGTGTTGAGAACTTTTAAGATCTACTCAGTTAGCAACTTCCAAGTTCAAGATACACTATCATTAACTATAATTATCATGCTGTGCATTAGATCACCAGGGTTTATTCATCTTTTAACTGGATGTTTATGCCCTTCAACCACCTTCAGCCCTTCCCTCCCTCCTTCTCAGCCCCTGGCAACTACCAGTCTACTCTCTGCTTCTGTGAGTTCACTTTTTTTTTGATTCCACGTATAAATGGGATTTACAGTACCTGTCTTTCTCTGTATGATTCATTTCACTTAGCACAATGCCCTCAAGTTTCATCAATGTTGTCACAAATGGCAGAATGTCCTTAATTTTTTATACCTAGATAATATTCCATTGTATGTACATACCACTCTTTTTTTAATCCATTTATCTGCAACACTTACGTTGTTTCCATGACTTAGCTATTGTAAATAATATTGCAATGAACATGGGGATGCAGATATCTCTTGAGATAGTGATTTAATTTCTTTCAGATATATACTCAGAAGTGGGATCTCTGGATCATATGGTAGTTCTGTTTTAAATTTTTTGAGGAGCTTCTCTTCCATTGTCATAGTGCCTATACAAATTTATATTCATATCAACAGTGTACAGGGTTGAGTTGAGAACCTTTTCATATATCTGGCCATTTGTATGCCTTCTTTGAAAAAAAATGTCTTCTTATGTCTACTTATATCCTGTAAGCATTTTTAAAGTGGATTATTTTATTTTTTTGCTAATGAGTTGTATGAGTTTCTTGTTTATTGTCTCACTTGTTTATTTTTGCTTTGTTATCTGTGCTTTTGGTGTCAAAAACTTCAAAAATTACTGCCAAAACCAGTGTTGAGGAGCTTTTTTCCTGTGTTTTCTTCTAGGAGTTTTATAGTTTTAAGTCTTACATTTAAATTTTTGCTCAGGGGCGCCTGGGTGGCTCAGTCGTTAAGCGTCTGCCTTCGGCTCAGGTCATGATCCCAGGGTCCTGGGATCAAGCCCCGCATCGGGCTCTCTGCCTGGCAGAAAACCTGCTTCTCCCTCTCCCACTCCCCCTGCTTGTGTTCCCTCTCTCGCTGTGTCTCTCTCTGTCAAATAAATAAATAAAATCTTTAAAAAAAAATAAAAAAAATAAATTTTTGCTCAATTTTGAATTGATTTTTGTGTATTATATAGGATAAAGGTCCAATTTCATTCTTTTGCATGTAGATCTACAATTTTCCCAACACCATTTGTTGAGGATACTATCATTTCTCCATTGTGTATTATTGGCAGATTGCTCAGAACTTCGTTGACAGTATGAATTGTACAGTTTTTCCTACATCAGCCCCAACAGTAGGGAAGGTAAAGGATGTGATATAATTTATAATATAATGTTATCCAACTTATGACAGAATTATGAACAAAGAAACTTGTGAGAACAGAGTAGGATATTGGAGAATGGTTCACAATGGATATGCATAGCAAATATGAAAAATTTGGCCTTTCTCTTCTTAATACACCTCTCATTTCTTTGAATATTTGGGTGAATGAGTTAAATGATTAGCTATATAAGAAATTTTATTTATTTTTTAAGAAACGGTAACCAGAAAGAATGCATAGCAATAACATTGCACCTAGGTTTATTTGGAAATAGATATGCTTTTATTAATTAAGTTAATGGTAAATGGAATAAATTTTTCTAATAACATGCATTTTTATTCATAAAAGTGTGATATACTTTATGAATACATGTTAGTAGGTATAACTCATTATGTTACAACTTTTCACTGAAGTTTTGTAAAAACAAGGCAGTTTAAAAGTGAAGTCCAAGGTACATCCCTATACACAGGACTATGACATTAAATTAGCATGTGCCACCATCTGCTAGAACATTTCCTCTGATAAGAAATTTGTTTATGTGCTTCTTATGTCCTTATAATAACACCACTAATTGTCTGAGGCAAAAATTTTGCTTAGTTTTCAGGTTTTGCTTTGCTAGTTTTTATATTATTAAATTATATACTGAAGACAAAAGTTGAAATTGCTCCTTTTCCTCCCTTGATATTAAAATGCTGAATAAAAGAGAAGTAAAATCACATTTTGGTAATGGATGGAATGATTCTAGAATTTTTTTTTTTCCAAACGGGGTGACAACTAGTCAGTGGTGTAGCAGAAACTGATTCTGTGTATTAAAAATACTTATATTAGACACAAAACTTTAAAAACGTCTGATGGAAACTTTCCCACCGAATTTTCTATTATTCTCTTATGTTTAAACATGCATGTGTATAACTTTTTTAAAAAGATTTATTTATTTTTAGAGAGAGAGAGAGAGCAGGGAGTAGGGTCAAAGGGGGAGGGAAAGAGAGTCTTAAGCAGATGCCACACTGAGTGCAGAGCGCTGAGGGGCTCGATCTCACAACCCTGAGATCATGACCTGGGCTGAAACCAAGAGTCTGATGCTTAACTGAATGTGCCACCCAGGCACCCCCCATGTGTATTTGCTCACATGCAAGGTTTGATAACATTTGCTTAGCAAACAATCTGTAAAAGCAATTTAGGGAGAACTAATATACTGTTTGGGCATACAATGATCTGGTTTAATTTGGGAGTGCATCTTAGCGTAGGTGAAAAAATGGACGTGTCACATATTCCCGAGTTAAAACTTCCATTAAAGATAATTTTCATTTTACTGGTAATGGGAGTAAATGGTAAGACTGAGTTCCTAATAAAGAATTGGAATGCAGCTACTCTATGTTGCCAATAAACAGTGACATTATATACCTTAACCAGTATTTAAAATTGGAATTCCTCTTTAACATGAGGTAACTGAGATACCTAACAAGAGTCACCAGAAAGCTTGCCATTCTCTTCTGTGTGGACTTCAGTCAAAGTGTACCTTGGAGAACAGGACCAAATGATACCACATTTCATCAGCAGCATTTGCAAAAGGATGTAACCACACATCTTAAATATTAGCCTAGAAAATTTTGTCAGATTGGACCAAATGCCTACTTCAACTATCACTTTGAACAATACTACCTCAAGTTATTGTATTGAAATTTTTAAAAATTTCAAATGGCTACAAAAGTTACTTAGAGTTAACTTACTTTATTTAACAAATTGTTTAGGTTGCATTGTATGTTGGGTCTCCACCAGGCAGGTAGAGGGTAAAACCAATTAGCTGGGAAGTACACAAATGAAGATGATAATTCTAGGTAGTGGTAATCTCTATAAGAAAAATAAAATATATTGACAAGATAGAGATGAACACAAGGCCAAACACTACCTTAGTTAGTTTATCAAGCAGTAGTGTTTCTCTAAGCAAGAAATATTTGATCCAGGGAAATAATATTTTAGGAATAAGGAGCAGTAAGTGCAAGGGCTTGAGTTAAGAACAAACTCATCATACTGATGTAAAAGATGTCCACTCAGTAAACCATGAGGGAGTAATAAGAGATAAGGATTGTGGTTTAAGCAACATAATGCCAAATGGGTCATTTCATTAAAAAAATGATTACAGAAGACTTAGGAGAGCTTCTAAATATATGATGCAAAAATCTAAAAGAAAAATAGGAAAAAATTGAAAAATCCATACTCACATTTGGAAATTTTGTTGTCTTTCGATAATTCATAGAACAGGTAGACCCCACAAAAAACTAACAACACATTAATCACCTTCATCTAATAGACACCTATAAAACATTTTAACAAATATATATATATATAATAGCATAATACACATTCTATTTCAAGTGCACATAGAGCATTCACAGAACAAATGATATGGCCAAAGAATGTCTCAATAAACTCAAAGGACTATAAATACGGAAATACTAGAAATATTAGAAGGAACAGTTAAAACTGTTTTTTTGTTTTTTTGAGCCCAGCATAGCCCAGAATCCAACTCTTGAAAAACACTATAGCAGAATGGAAAAGTAAATAAATTACTGACCTGTATCATTTATGAGCATGGATACCAAAATATTTTATGAAATATTGTCAGATCTCATCCACAATATGTAAAAATAAGTGGAACTGCTGGATCACTGTGGTAGTTCTATTTTTGATTTTTTGAGAAGACTCCATCCTGTTTTTATTAGTGGTTATACCATTTTACATCCTTACCAACAGTGCACAAGGGTTTTTTTTCCACATCCTCACCATTTGCTATCTCTTTTGATAATAGCATTTGCTATCTCTTTTGATAATAGCCATTCTAACAGGTGCGAGGTAGTATTTCATTGTGGTTTTGAGTTGTATTTCCCTGATGATTAGTGATGTTGAGCACCTTTTCATGTACCTGTTAGCCATTTGTATATATTAGGAAACATGTCTATTCACTTATTCTGCCCATTTTAATTAGATTGTTTTATTTTCTAGCATTGAGTTTTTTGAGTTCTTTATATATTTTGAATATTAACCCCTTATCTGATATATGGTTTGCAAATACTTTCTCCCATTCCATAGGTTGCCTCTTTACTTTGTTCATTGTTTCTTTTGTTGTGCAGAAGCTTTTTGCTTTGATGCAGTCCCACTTGTTTATTTTTGCTTTTGTTGCTTGTGCTTTTGGGGTCATATCCAAAAAAATCATTGTCAAGACCAGTGTGAAGGATATTTTTTTCTGTGCTTATGTTGTTGGGTTTTATATTTAAGTTTACAATCCATCTTGAGTTACTTTTTAAAAATATTTTATTTATGAGAGAGAGAGGAAAGAGCAAGAGGAGATGGAGAAGCAGACTCCCCACTGAGCAGGGAGAGCGGGATGTGGAGCTCTATTCAAGGACCCTGAAATCATGAACTAAGCCGAAGGCAGACGCTCAACTGACTGAGCCACCCAGGAGCCCCTTGAGTTAATTTTTTTTTCTTAAAGATTTTATTTATTTGACAGAGAAAGAAACAGCCAGAGAGAGAACACAAGCAGGGAGAGCAGGAGAGGGAGAAGCAGGCTTCCTGCAGAGCAGGGAGCCTGATGCAGGGCTCGATCCCAGGACCACGGGATCATGACCTGAGCTGAAGACAGATGCTCAACCATCTGAGCCACCCAGGTGCCCCCTGCTTGAGTTAATTTTTATGAGTGGTATAAGATAGGGGTCCGGTGTCATTCTTTGGCATGTGAATACCCAGTTTTCCCATCACAATTTATTGAAAAGTCTGTCCTTTTCCCCATTGAGTAATCTTGGCTGCCTTGTCAAATATTAGTTGACAATATATGCATTGGTTTATTTCTAAGCTCTCAGTTTTGTTCCATTGGTCTATTATGCTGTTTTTATTCCAGTATCATAGTGTTTCTATTACTCTAGCTTTGTAGTGTAGTTTGAAGTCAGGAAATGTGATGCCTCCAGCTCTGTTCTTTCTTAAGATTGCCTTGGAGATTCAGGGTCATTTGTGGTTCCATATGGATTTTAGAATTGTTCTATTTCCATGAAAAATGCTATCAGAATTTTGATAAGGATTATATGAATCTGTAACTTGGTTTGGGCAGTACAGACATTTTAACAATATAAATTCTTCTGATCCAGGAACACGGATATCTTTCCATTTATTTGTGTCTTATTGGGTTTCTTTCATCAACGTCTTATAATTTTCAGTGTCTTGATCTTTGACTTCTTTGGTTCAATTTATTCATAAGCATTTTATTGTTTGTTGCTCTAGTGAATGAGATTGTTTTCTTAATTTCTCTTTCAGATAGTTTGTTGTTCGTGTGTAGAAATGCAACTGATTTTTTTTTATTGATTTTGTATCCTGCAACTTTCTTTTTTTTTTTTTAAGAGTTTATTTATTTATTTGAGAGAGAGAGAATGAGAGAGAGCACATGAGAGGGAGGAGGGTCAGAGGGAGAAGCAGACTCCCTGCCGAGCAGGGAGCCCAATGCAGGACTCGATCCAGTGACTCCAGGATCATGACCTGAGCCGAAGGCAGTCGCTTAACCAACTGAGTCACCCAGGCACCCTCCTGCAACTTTCTTGAATTCATTTATTAGCTCTGTTTTTTGGTAGAACTTTTAGGGTCCTTTATATATCAGATCATGTCATCTGCAAAAAAGAGACAATTTTACCTCCTCCTTTCTGTTTTGGATAGCTTTTATTCTTTTTCTTGCCCAAGTGCTCTGGATAGGACTTCCAGTACTTTATTGAATAGAACTGGCAAGATTGGGCATCCTTGTCTTGTTCCTGATCTTAGAGGAAAAACTTTCAGCTTTCCACCACTGAGTATATTAGATGTGTGATTATCGTATGTGACCTTTATAATGTAAGGTTATGTTCCTTTTATACTCAATTTACAGAGAGCTTTTATCATGAGAGGGTGTTGAATTTTGCCAAATGCTTTTTTTCTCAATCTACTGAAAGGATCATATGATTTTTATCTATCATTCTATTAATTGGATATATAACACTGATTGAAGTATGTATGTTGAGCCATACTTGTGTCAATCAATCAATCAGTCAATAAATCATAGTGTATGATCCTATTTATGTGCTGTTGACTTTTGTCTTCTAGAAATTTGTTGAGACTGTTTGCATCTGTATTCATCAGGGACATTTGCCTGTAATTAATTATCTTTTCTGGTAGCATCCTTAACTGACTTTAGTATCAGAGTAATGCTGGCATTGTAAAAAGAATTTGAGTGTTCTTGCTTCAAGTTTTTGAAAGAGTTTGTGAAGAATTATTATTATTTATTCATTTAATGTTTGATCGAATTCACCAGTGAGACCATCTGGCCCTGGGTTTTTCTTAGTTCAGGAGGGTTTTAATTACAGCTTCAAGCTCCTTAGTCATTATTGGTATGTCCAAATTTTCTATTTTTTCATAATTCAGTCTTGGTAAGTTGTATGTTTCTAAGAAATTTATCCATTTTTTCCAGGTTATCTAATTTGTTGGTGTATGAAAATACTTAGTAACCTCTGATGACCTTTCCTATTTCTGATTCTGTGATTCCTTTGTATTTTTTTATTTCAGTTACAGTGTCTCTTCTTTAAATAATAATTTTGTTTATTTGCATCCTCTCTTTTTTTCTTGGTTAGTCTATCCAGTGTTTGTTTATTTTGTTTATCCTTTTAAAAAAACAACTGTTAGTTTCACTGATTTTTTTTTTTCTATTGTCTTTCTATTCTCTATTTCCATTTACTTCTGCTTTAATCTTTATTGTTTTCTGCACTCTGCTAACTTTGGGCTTAGTTTCTTTTTTCTTTTTCTAGTTCCTTGAGGTGTAAAGTTAGGATGATAACTTCTATTGAGCAGTAAATTGCTCTTTTCCCACCCTCAGAGACAGATTACAGTGGATCTGTGATATCCAAGGCTAGAATTGTAGAAAATATAGAAATCTCTGAATTTACATGATATTTATTCATCTCTTCACATGTTCTTATTTTTAGTATGTCTCTAAGGACAAAAGCAACACATTTACTAAACTGATTACCAGACTGAGATTCTTCAGCTAAATGCGAATTTCTTTAAGGGTAATATACACATTTATCACCGTTGAATACATTTTTGGTTAGATTTCCATATTTTATATCTCAAAAATGAAGGTTAAACATAACTAGCTGTTTCCTAAGTGGAAGGCTTCAGTGGTTTTGAGCTTAGCTCTAAAAATAACTTTCCCTAAAAAATGATGAGAAAGAGCCGAAACTACACTAGAAATTGGCCATTGGATTTGCTGATGTGAGTTGACCCAGCCCAAAGTTGAGCAGACACAATGCCAGTTACGCTGATACCCCTGCCTTTCAGTTCACATCCCATTCACTTTCTCATTTGCACATATTTGCTCCTCTGATTTCTGTGGGTAGAGAATCAGTCTTTACAGCTCCAAATTTGCAAAACATCGTCTCCTCTAAGGAGCGTTTTCCTGGGACCCTAGGAGGAAGATTGTTTCACTGGCATCTGAATTCCCATGGCACTTTCTACTTTTATGTCATTTATTACTTTCTGGTGTGTAGTATACAGATTTTCCTCTTCCACTTGATTACCATAAGCTCATGATTATTTAGTTCATTTTAGCAGCATTCGCCAAAGTGGTATCTGCAGAATTTGGGGGGATGTGTTAGTGAGTCTGAGAGGTCAAAACTATGTGTATAAGAATATTATGTTTTAAATTTTCCTATTGCGCTGCTTCTATTTGCCCAGTGGTACAAAAACACCTGTGGGTAAAACCACTGGTGCCTTCGCCCCAAGACGGTGGCACCAAACCATAGGGTAGTCACAGTATCCTTCACCGCTGCACACTCACAGTTAGAAAGCAATGCCAGTTTATACCTAAAAGTGTCATTTATGAAAGAGAAAAATATTACTTTATTAAATCTCCACCCCTGAGTACACATCGTTTTAATATTGTGTGTGAAGACAGGGGACATATGGACACAACCCTCCTTAGCACCCTAAAGGGCATGGTTATCTCAAGGAAAAACATTTGGGAGATTTAATTGGGGCCTGAACACTTTTTTCATGGATCTCCATTATTCCTTGCAAAAAGAACTGACAGATGCAAGATAGTTATTCAGGCCTGGGATTTTGGCAGACATTTTCTCCAAAAGGAATGAAGTGAGTCTGTTACATCAAAGAAAGCAAATGACAGTATTTGTTATCAATGATAAAATACAAGCTTTCAAAAGAAAATTAGACTTGGGGAAACATATCTATTTCATCTGCTTCACTCAAAACAACCCTATCACAACAGCTACAATGCTGAAGCAAACAGGGCATTCTAACTGTTGTTTCATAAGGTAGACACTTTAAAGAGATTCATAAAAAATGTACAACAGTGACACTCTTTTCAGTAATTTATTTTGCTATAGAAGGGAAAATAGTTACTTTTATAAGAAAATGATTTTTAAGTTAACATATAATTGGTTGATTGTTACTTTTAACTAAATTGATAGAAATTTTAAAATTTCTGTTTAATTTCTAATATAGTGTTTATTGATAGATGTGACCTGCATACACAATAACTTCTTGAGTTCTGAATACTTTTTAAGGGTATGAAGGGGTCCTGAGGAGAGCACTGGGCAAACTCTGATGATTAACAATGTTCAGCAGATGCTGTCCCCATGATAATGGAGCATGAACAGTACTTCTGTTTAGCAAAATTAACAGAATCCAAAACACAATGTAGAATAGGAAGTTAAAGTCTCTTAATTTTTCAACTGCACAATTAATTGAATACGTAAGCACATTTCCAAGTTACCCGTGTTGATTCATATAGCTGTAGTTGATTCCTTTGCACTGTTGTAACCAACCTTCTATTATAATATTGCACAATTTGTTTTTCTATCATTTTTGTTTTTTTCCCATGGGCTTCTCTTTGTTTTTCTTAAGTGTTTTGCTATTATAAAAATGCTTTTGGTGAACATTCTGTTATATTTTAATTTGCATGTGCAAGACATTTTTTTTTAATGGGTGTATGTCTGAATTGCTGAGACTTCAGATACAGACTTCTTCAAAGTTATTAAATAATACCAGACTATTTTCTATAGTGATTTACCAATTTATGTTCCTACTAGAATGTAAAAATTGGTTGCTCCGCTTAGTCATAAACATTTATTATCTATTGTTTTCCAATCTGATGGTTGCGGATGACATTGTGTTGTGAATATTATTTGTGTTTGCCTGATTATCAATGAGCAGGAACGTCCTTTGATATGATTGCTGGCCTTTTGAGTTTTTTCTTCTTCAAAATTCCTGTCTTGGGGGCGCCTGGGTGGCTCAGTCATTAAGCGTCTGCCTTCAGCTTGGGTCGTGATCCCAGAGTCCTGGGATCGAGCCCCGCATCGGGCTCCCTGCTGAGCGGGAAGCCTGCTTCTCCCTCTCCCACTCCCCCTGCTTGTGTTCCCTCTCTCACTGTGTCTCTCTCTGTCAAATAAATAAATAAAATCTTAAAAAAAAATAAAAATAAAAATAAAATTCCTGTCTTGGGTTCATTTTTATACTGGTTGTCTTTTTCTTATTGATTTTTAGGGAGGTTTTTTTTTTTTTTTTTTACATACTTTATTCCTTTTCTTCAGTTGTAATTTGTTATACAAATATTTGAGGTGTTTTTTACTTAACTTTTCAGATATCCTGTAAATCAGTCTTCTTGTTTTCAGTCCCACTTGTGGCAATACTTTCAGATTATCTAGTTTCTACATTTCCTAGCTTTCCTGGAATTCTGCAATATAAATTGTCTTATTTCTGTTCTTGCCAACTGCTGGCTTAGGACACCTTTAAGCATTCTTTGGTTTGCTATGCCAGGTACCCATTATCAATCTGATTTTTAACTTCTAAAATTTTGTTGTTGTGTCCTTTCCTGTTGTTTATAGTTTTTGATTTATGTTTTTCTAATACATTGACTGTTGGTTGATGGAAGGAAAATGTGTCTTTAGTCTTATCGTTATACCATACTTAACTAGAAAATATTTTCAATATTTGATATGTGAATTTAAAAAGTAAAATACTCATAATTATTTTGAAGCTTCAGTGAAACTAAAAACCATCTGCTTACATTTGTTTATTTGAGTCCATCAGCAGTTTTTATTTGCTAGTGGTGTCTTGTGATTCCGGGATAGTTTCACAGACATGCTCTTATTCTGCCCTCAAATGTATTATGTCCCACTGGTCTTACTAATTCCATCACATATGAAAGGGTACAACAGTTCAGAGGTCTTAATTAGCTTGATCAGGAATACCACTAGAGAAAGAGAGTAAGAAATTAAACCAAGTTCTTCAGAATTCACCTGCAGCTTCCTCTACTACAGAAAAATAAACCCAATTACCTAAAATAGATACTTAACCCGAAAGACTTAAAATGATAAACCAGCTGGGAGCAATTTTAATTCAGCAGGAGAATGTAGAAAATGCTGCATGTTTGACATTTCTGCAGGACATATTGAACAATGCATTTGCTGGTTTTTCTAATAAAAGGAAAACATGCTCTTGAGCATTGCATTTAATTTCTGATGCAGTTTTCTTCAAGTCTTTTGAGAAACATTTACTAATCCTTAGAGCTGGAACAAGTGTTTCTAGATAATCCTCACTTGGAGCCTTATGGAACT
Organism: Mirounga leonina; assembly: GCF_011800145.1. Taxonomy (NCBI): domain Eukaryota; kingdom Metazoa; phylum Chordata; class Mammalia; order Carnivora; family Phocidae; genus Mirounga; species Mirounga leonina. The sequence goes on from NW_023270415.1 coordinate 3,384,211, forward strand.
GAATTCAATTTCTGACACATAGATTTTACTACAGCAAAGTGATTTTCAATTATTACTGAAATTTTTGTGTGAAATGATATAAACAATATCAATTATAATGGTAACTGGTAACCTTTTGTTGACTTCTGAGAAGAACTGCAATGGGAAAATGCTATTGCTTTCAAACAATTACCTCTTTCCAAGAAGAAAACCTGTAAGTTTTCTTTTTTCTTTTTAAGATTTTATTTATTATTTATTTGACACAGAGAGTGACAGCGAGAGAGGGAACACAAGCAGGGGGAGTGGGAGAGGGAGAAGCAGGCTCCCCGCTGAGCAGGGATCCCGATATGGGGCTCGATCCCAGGACCCTGGGATCATGACCCAAGCCGAAGGCAGACACTTAACGACTGAGCCACCCAGGTGCCCCAACATGTCAGTTTTCTTAAAGAGTCATAGGGATTGCTTAAGATATGCACTAGTCATTAGAGGCTGTGGACATGCTTCTCCCTTTTGTACTTTGATTTTTGTATTACCAACTAGAGTAATTCGTGGTGAATTCATGAGGAATGAAATGTAAACAAAATAATATAATATGTTATTAAATTTCCTTGAAAAACAAAATGTGTAGTTTGTGCTTCCTGAATAATAATGTGTATGAAATTTTCTTTAGTAACAAATATGTGTGGTTTGTAATTACTCTGTAATGTATCTTATGCACTTTGAAGTTGACATCACATTTACATGTATATTAGCTTATTGGATACTTATAAGATACACTTACAGAAGTACAGGCTAACTAGTGTATTTCTTTGGGAATGTACAACTTGAGCATGAGAAATGGACTGGAGAGTACTTTCTGTAAGAGTTTTGGAAAACAAATGGGAACAACCCCATTTGCTTCCTGGTAGAAGTATATGAGGTTAAAGGGCACAGAGAAAGGAGAGTCCAGGCAGATGCAACCACCAATGGAAAGTAACACTGGTGCAAAAAGAGAAATTCACATTTGAAGAATGACAATGACTATGGGATAGTAAAATTGAGGAGAAAATGAAATTGTAAAGTCAAGGCTTACAGACATATCATTAAGGACAATGAATATTATTCTAAGCAAATTGTGTCCAGAAGGAAAGGGAGATCCATGAAAGGACTTGAAGCTGAGGAGCTGCATGATTACACATTTGCATTTTTAAAAGATTATGTTTGTAATTTAGAAAAAATAACTTAAGCATCAGGAAACAGGATAAATGAGGAGTTTTTATGTGGAACACTATGTGATCAGTGTGATTATGGAAATCTAAGCATGAAATGATAACAGAATAAACCCAAGTAGAAGCCAAGGGAGGTGGAAAGACTTGGTGTGTAAGTTTAAGAAATAATTAGGAGGATTTAAGAGAAAAAAAAAAAGAAATAATTAGGAAGACATTTTAAAAGAACTTAATGGCCCACTGAGTGTGGAGGACAGAAGTGAAGGAAGAAATCAGTTTCCTGGCTTAGAAGACTAAAGTGTGATGGTACCGTTGATGGAGACAGGCTCTGTGGAAAGATGGGTGTGTTTGGGGTGGGAAAAGACTAACTTCCAATTTCAGCATGTTGATTTTCAAGATTACATAGAGGAAACATATGGTAGGATGTTGCGTATGTTTGAATTCAGGAAAAACTTTGGCCTAGAGATATAAATCAGTGATTGATTCTTGACAGGATATGATAAAATAGGCTCTAGACTTGAAAGCACTGGTAAAATGAGGAGAGAGTTCCCAAGAGGAAAAGTGTAGAACGATCTGGGGAAAAAAAAAAAAAAAGTTGACTAACTTTTTAAGGTGCAGAAGATAAGACCCTAAATTACATCAAGAAGGAATAATTATTTTTTTTCAAAAACATAGTTCATTTCTCATTGTACATTGATACAGTATATAATCTTAGCTAGACATTCAAATCCTCTGTATTCTGGCCTCAATTGCTTTATAAGAATGAAGTAAAGAGGATGAAACTCAGGGAAAGAGGAGACAGAAGGAAGGAGAAGAGCGAGCGAGAGAAAAAAATGTTATGTGGTTCAATTCAGTGAGTTGTGGAAATTACAGACTGGTAAGTTGGAGAGCTTGACTTGGCTACCACTCACCTGGGAGGACAAAAGAAGTTATTGACAGAAATACCTGAGATGAGAGAATCGTCACCCTGGCTCTTGTTAGGGCAGCTCTGTGAACAGCCTTTGTGTAGGAAAGCAATGTTAACAAAGCCAGAGGGAAAATGAGACAGTACCAAGAGTTGACCCTAAAGTCAACTGGTTACTAAGAACCACGTGGTAGCTAATAGGACTTTATCTTCCATTATGGTATCTGTCCTTAGCAGTCTAAAATTTCTATTTTATCTAGAGAGCTGGGATAGATAGGGGTATCTAAGGCATATATGTGAAGCCAAATCATTCTGGTGTGATGTCAATCAGCTGGGTTACTCATTCATAATTACACAGCAATCTAATTCTGCTCCTACCATCTGACTACCCCTGGAATTCCATTGGGGAAATTGTTCTTTTTATTTTATTTTTTAAGATTTCATTTATTTGAGAGAGAGAGAGAGTGCACAAGATGGGGGATGGTCAGAGTGAGAAGCAGACTCCCCACTGAGCAGGGAACCCGATGCGGGGCTCGATCCCAGGACCCTGGGATCATGACCTGAGCTGAAGGCAGACACTTAACTGACTGAGCCACCCACGTGCCCCCATTGGGGAAAATGTTCTACCTACCCTACTACCCCATCTACTTCAGTGGATGCTCCCTTTCCTACCTAATGGGAGCTTGAAAACAGATACTTTCTCTCAAACACCACTGCAAGGCACTGCCAAATCATCTTGAAACATTTAGGAAGACTTTACTAATGGCTCAAGGAAATTAGGAGATTACACATAGTGTAATTTGGCTAATTTTGAGGACATAGTTCCAGCCTTTTTCTTAAGGAGTTTTTTTTGTTTGTTTGTTTGTTTTAAGATTTTATCTGTTTATTTGACAGAGAGAGAGGGTGAGAGAGCAAGCACAAGCAGGGGAAGGAGGAGGGGGAGAGGCACCCCCCCCGGGGGGGGGGGGGCGGGGGGGGGGGGGGGGGGGGCTCCATCCCAGGACCCTGGGACCAGCTGAGCCACCCAGGCGCCCCTATGAAGGAGTTCTTAACCACCTGCTTCCAGATCCAACTAGCCAAATTCCTTGCTGCCTAGATCCTAGCTCCTTCAGAAGAGAGGCCCCTCCCCTCACTGTTTAGTAATGCCCTTCCCCATTCCAAATTCTTTGGTCATGAAAACAGGGAAAAGAAAAGAAAACATTGGGCGCCTGGGTGGCTCAGTTGGTTGAGCGACTGCCTTCGGCTCAGGTCATGATCCTGGAGTCCCAGGATCCAGTCCCACATCGGGCTCCCTGCTCGGCAGGAAGTCTGCTTCTCCCTCTGCCCCTCCCCCCTCTCATGTGCTCTCTCTCATTCTCTCTGAAATAAATAAATAAAATCTTTAAAAAAAAAAAAAAGAAAAGAAAACATTTCTCCTTAACTCAGCAGTTATTTTACCTTCCTTTCAAGGAGACTCATTTCATCTATAGCCATTAAGTCTCATATTTCCTAGTTTTAAATTTTGACAAATATCTACATAATCATAATATGACTCTATTAATTAAAAATACAATTTACTGTTGCTTCTGAGTATTCAAAAATATAATTTCTCAGAAGTGTGGGTTCCCCTATTTTTGCAAATTTCCTATAGAAAAATTAAGCATTAAAAATTTCTTCTCAGGGGTTTACTTAACTTTCAAAATGTTGCTACATATGTTCTTTCATAATAGCAGATTATCGTAGTTGTAGTTTAAAATTCAGAAGTGCAAAATGACAAAATTAAGAATTCAAAACTATTACTTATATTGAATCTTACCTTTTCAAGATTACTGTATCTTTACAACTGTATCCTTTAGCACTACAAATTATTGAACTGAAAGATGCAAATTTGTGAGTTTGATCTACCTTTTGTGTTTGCTTTTTCTACTTTCTTTTTCCCCCCATCTTAATGTTCTTCTTGATCTCAAAGACCTTGATACAAAGAGACTCTTCTTTGAGCTTATATCACCATGGGCTGGCTGAATATACTTAAAATGTGGTCATAAAGTAAAAATTAACAGGAAATTACCTTTTCCTTTTTATATGCAAGGTTAAAATTTTTAAGGAGAATAAAATATTACTCTGCTGCTATTCAGATGCTTTACCATGGTTGATGTGACATGATGAACAATTATGAAGAACTTTGCACATGAGCATGTTCTGTTCCAGTATCAAATTCTGAAAGCGATTACTTTTTACTAGAGAATACATAATTCTCAAATGACAAGCATGAATAGTAGATGACACAGCAAATCCCATTAACTGGTACTTGTAAGATTAAAGCCATAACTATGAGACATTCTCTCTGAAATGGTAGGTTAGTTCTGAAAGGTCAAAAGATATTTAAAAGCAGTTAGGTTTTTAAGTAAACTACAAATAGACACATTTTAAATCACTAGGGGATTTTTGGTTGCAATTCTCTTTGGTGCATTTAACATATCACATATCATATAAATTTCATTTATTTATTCATTTTCTGTGTTCTTTCTCTGCTGCCTTCACAGACTCTAGACCAGTACTGGGTTCTTAGTAGGCACTCAAATATTTGGTGATGTATAAAGAGAAATAGTCTTATGAAATATATAACCTTATACCAGCAGTTGGAAATAGCATGTGTTTCGGCCATCTTAAAAAGTATGGCTATATATCAGAGGATAAACTTTGTCCTTGTGAATATTTCTCTGGCATTCTGGTCAAAGAATGAGTCATTCCTTATTTACAGGTTTTTAAATTTGACTTTAGCTTATTTCATGTGTGTCATGAATTAAGAAAATAACCAAATAACCCAAATCCATAGAAACTAAGCTTTCTTTTATTCCCTAAGGAAAAAAAAAATTTTTTTTTCTCATTTTTAAGAACTGCTTGAACTTTCAGTCAGGTGTTTTTAATCTTTAGAATAGAATAGAAAGTTGCATTCTGCATTGATGAACTTCACAAAAATAGCTTTGTTTACTGAAAGAAGTACAAATGGCTTAATACCATTCTATTTAATTAAGTGAAGTCAATTTAATGTAAAGATTAGTCTCCATTCCCAACCAGGGATTCCCATTCACTTTGCTCTAGAAAATTCTCTACTTGGAAAGATAAACATTCTATATCACAGTACAGTCAGTGATAGGAATGATACATTAGCAAACCGATGTATGTATATATTGAAAACATTTTGCAGCCTAGTCATTTATTCAAAGCGAAAACCAAGAAAAGAATGCTAGTCAAAATACATCCAAAATCTTTCTGTGCTGTATTACTGATGTTTTTCTCTTGTGTGTCATTCTTGTACTCATCTCTAGATGTCTAGAGTCTCTTACACTGGAAAGTGTACAATTGACTTAGTATTGCTTAATTTAACTATGTGAAGTAATTAAACTTATATGATAGTTTTCATGCCCAGCCAGGCACACCTGTCCACCAGTCCCTAAGCATGGTATGTCACCCATTTAATTAAGTCCTCTTTGAATGATTTCATCAACAGTTACAGAAGTAACTCTTGCTATGCAGGTGCTGTGCATATTTGTTATATTCATGTCTTAATATTTCTTTTTCCTTGGGGTGATCCTAAATAGCACTGCATTTTTAAATTTGGTTTCTGCTTATTTGATGTTAGTATGTAGAAATGCAGTTTAATTTCATATTTTGACCTTGTATCCTATAACTTCACTAATTATTAGTAATAGATTTTTTGATAAATTATTTTGGATTTCCTGCACAGACAATTATATAGTCGGTAAATAGAGACAGTTTTACTTCTTCCTCTCCAGTATTTAGACTGGTTAGAATTTAAAATACCATGTTGGAAAAAAAAAAAAAGAAAGAAAGTGCTATGTTTAACGGAGTTGTGACAGCAGACATTGTCTTCTCAATATTAGAGGGAAACTTTCTGTCTTTTCACCATTAAGTCTGATGTTAGCTGTGGTTTTGGGCTTTTGTTATTTTTTTTTAAAGATTGATTGATTGATTGATTGATTGATTGATTGATTTTGAGAGAGAGTGTGTGAGAGAGAGCACGAGCCCGGGAGGGGCAGAGGGAGAAGCAGACTCCCCGCTTAGCAGGGAGCCCCACTAGGGGGCTCAATCCCAGGACCCTGGGATCATGACCTGAGCCAAAGGCAGACACTTAACTGACTGAGCCACCCAGGCACCCCTGGGTTTTGTTATTGTTGTTGTTGTTAGGAGTCTTTTTATTTGTTTTTGCAGACTGTCTGTTGAATTTTATCAAATTATTCTTCATCTATTAATGTGATCATGTGATTGTCTCTCGTTAAACTGTGGAAACAGTGGATAACACTGACTGACTTTCAAATATTGAACCAGCCTTGTATACCTGGAACCAAACCCACCTGGACTTTTGGTGGGTCATATAATTATTTTTATACATTGTTTGCTTTGGTTTTCTAATTTAGTTTTGAGGTTTTTTTACTTCTAAGTATATAAGAGAGATATTGTTCTCTAGTATTCTTTTTTGTTTGTATTGTACTTGTCTGGTTTGGGCATCACTTAATACTAGATTCATGAAATGAGTTGAAAAATGCTCCCTTCCTCTTGTAGTTTTGGAAAAAGGTTATATAATAATTTAATTACAATTATAAATTATTTAATCATATTAGACCATTTGGTTTATTTTTTTTTTTCCAAGTTTGGTTGTTTGTTGTCTTCAAGAAACTAATCCATTTCTTGGTGAATTCAAAGAAGAAAGTTTTTCATAGTTTTCCCTTATTTTAATGACTGCAGGGGCTTTTTTGATATTTTGTGTGTTTTCAGTGTTTTTATCTCTGTCACTCTTGCTAAAGACTTAACATTATTGTTTATTTTTTTCTAAAAACCAGATTTTACCTTGCTAATTTTTGCTAAAGTTACTCTTTTCAATTTCATTGACCTGCATTCTTATCTTTACCTTCTTTTTGCTTACTTTAGATTTATTTTGTTCCTTTTCTAGTTTCTTGAGGTAGGAACTAAAATTATTGATTTGAGATATTCAGTCTTTCCTAATGTAAGCATTTAGTGCTATAAATTTCACTCTCAGAACTGTTTTGTGTGTATGCAATAACTTTTGATGTTATATTTTCATTTTCATTCAGTTTAGTGTATTTTTTAATTTCCTTTGAGACTTTCTCTTAGAACCATGGAATATTTACAATTTTGTTGTTTAATTTCTACATCTTTGAAGATTTTCCTCCTGTCATTAAATTTGTTAATGTTTGTTTTATAATCTAGTATATGTTCTATGTTGATTATTCCACAGACACATGAATAGAATATATATTCTAATTTTGCTAGGTGGAATGCTCTATAAAATCCATTAGATCCTTTTGGTTGATGGTATTGTTAATTTCTATATCTTTGCAAATTTTTTAAGCCAATATAAACTGTTGAGACTGGGGTGTTTAAGTCCTCAACCAAAACCATGCATTTGTCTATTTCTTCTTTCAGCTCTCTTGGCTTTTGTTTTATGTATTTTGAAGTATTGTTTAAAGAATAAAAATTTAGGGTTGCTCTATATTCTTGGTCAATTAATGTTTTTTTAAGATTTATTTATTTATTTGAGAGAGAGAGAGAATGTGCCAGTGCCGGGGGAGGGGCAGAGGGAGAGAGAGAATCCCAAGCTGTCTCCCCGCTGAGCACAGAGCCAAGAGCCAGAGCCAGGACTCCATCCCAGGACCCTGAGATCATGACCTGAGCTGAAATCAAGAGTTGGCTGCTTGACCAACTGAGTCACCAGGCGCCCTTTGGTCAATTGATGTTTTTATTATTATATAGTGTTGCCTTTTTTCCCTGGGATTTTTTTTTTTTTTTTTTTTTTAGAATTTATTTATTTGTTTGTGACAGAGAGAGAATGAGCACGGGCACAGACAGGGGGAGTGGGAGAGGGAGAAGCAGCCTCTCAGCTGAGCAGGGAGCCTGATGGGTGGCTTGATCTCAGGACCCTGAGATCATGATCTGAGCCAAAGGCAGACACTTAACTGAGTGAGCCACCCAGGTGCCTCTGTCCCTGGTAATTTTTTTGCCCTAAAGTCTAATTTATCTGATATTAATATAGCGACTCCTGCTTATTTTAATATTTGAATATTATGTTATTCCCATCCTCTTAACATATATCATTATGTTTGAACTGAGTTTCTTTTGGACAATTTATAGTTGGGTTAGGATTTTTAATCCATCAAACAATTTCTTTTAATTGGAATATTTTTTTAAGATTATTTATTTATTTGACAGAGAGAGAACACAGCAAGAGAGGGAACACAAGCAGGGGGAGTGGGAGAGGGAGAAGCAGGCTTCCCGCTGAGCAGGGAGCCTGATGTGGGGCTCGATCCCAGGACCCTGGAACCATGACCTGAGCCAAAGGCAGACGCTTAACAACTGAGCCACCCAGGCACCCCTAATTGGAATATTTTGATCATTTCCACTTATATAATTAATTGACATGTTAGAGCTGAAGTCTGCCATTTTATTATTTGTTTTATTATATTCTTCCTGTTTCTCATTTTTTTTTTTTTTTCCCTCTTATTGGTTACTTGAACAGTTTTAGAATTCCATTTTGAGTGGTGCCTGGGTGACTCAGTTGGTTAAGCGGGTGACTCTTGCTTTGGGATTGGGCCCCATGGGGGGCTCCATGCTCAGCGGGGAGTTTGAGGATTCTCACTCCCTCCACCTTTGTCCCTCCCCTGACACATGCTCTCTCTCTCAAATAAATAAATAAATCTTTTTAGAAGAAAAGAATTCAATTTTTTATTCTATTTTGATTTATTTATGTGTTTGAATACACTGCTATTTGAAGTTTCCTTAGTAGTTGTTCTAGTATTACAATATATGTGTGCAACTAATCACAGACTACTGGTATCAACATTTATCACTTCAAGCAAAATATCAAAACTTTATTGTCATTTTACAAAACTGAAAATCTATACTCATTTAACAACTTCTCGTTCTTCCCCTGCCCCAGACTCTGGCTACCACTAGTCTACTTTCTGTCTCTGTGATTTCGACAACTCTAAGTACTTCATGTAAGTGAAATAATACAGTATTTATATTTTTGTGACTGACTTATTTCATTTAGCATAATGTCTTCAAGGTTCATCAAAGCTGTAGCATATTTCAAAATTGTCTTCCTTTTTAAGGATGAATAATACTCCATTGTATGTATATACTACATTTTTATACACATTTACTGATGGACATTTAGAATTCTTCCATGTTTTATCTATTCTGAATAATACTGCTGTGATCATGAATGTATAATTAAATCTTTGAGACTATTTTTTTCCATTTCTTTTGGGTATATCCCTAGAAGTGGAATTGCTGGGTCATATAGTAATTCTATCTTCGATTATTTGAAGAATCTCCATACTGTTTTGCATAGCAGCTGTACCTACCATTTTACATTCATACCAACAATTGTTCCACATCCTCACCAACAACTGTTATTTTCTGTTTTTTTTTTTTTTTTTTCTTTAATATCAGTCATCCTAACAGGTGAGAGGTTGTATCTCATTGTAGTTTTGATTTGCATTTCCCTGGTTAATGATGTTGAGTATCTTTCCATGGGCTTATTATTCATTTGTGTATCTTCTTTGGAGAAATGTGTTTTCAATCTTTTTGCCCATTTTTCAATCAGGTTGTCTGTTTATTTGTTGTTTTAATTCTTCTTGTATTCTGGATATTAATCCTTTATCAGAAACATGATTTGCAAGTACTTTCTCTCATTCTCTGGGTAACCCTTTTACTCTCTTGATGTTGTCATTTGGTGAACAAAATATTTAATTTTAATGAAGTTCAATTTGCCTATTTTGTTTCTTTGCTAATTATGCATTTAGAGTCATATGCAAGAAATCGTTGCAAAATCCAGAATTGTGAAGCTTTTGCTTTATGTTTTCTTCTAAGAATTTTATACTTTGAGGTCTTATATTTGGGCCTTTGATCCATTTTGAGATGTTTGTTTATGGTATTAGGAGAGGATCCAGTTTCATGCTTTTGCATGTGAATATCCAGTTTTTTCAACACGATTTGTTGTCAAGACTGTTTCCCCATTGAATAATCTTGCCACTTTGACAAAAATCATTTGACCATGCCTATGTTGCATTTTTTCTTTTTCTTAGCTGATCTTCCTATTCAATTCCATTGGCCTATAGGTCTATCTGCCTTTTTGCCAGCACCACATTGATTGCTTTGGCTGCTAAAGTTTTGTAGTTAAATTTTGAAATTAGGACGTGTGTGAGTCTTTCAGCTTTGTTCTTTTTTTCAAGATATTTTGACTATTTGGGATACCATGAGATTCCATATGAATTTTAATATGTATTTTTTTTTATTTTTGCAAAAAAATACCATTGGGTATTTTGATAGGGATTGCATTGAATCTTTAGGTGATGATCAGTGGTATTGACATCTTATCAATATTAAGTCTTCAAATTCATAAACATGGGATGGGTTTCTGTGTAATTAATTTTTTTCAACAATGTTTTGTAGTTTTCATCATACAGGTCTTTAATTTCATGCTTAAGTTAATTTCTAAGTATTTTGTTATTTTTGATGTTATTGTAAGTGGAATTGCTTTTGTAATTTCCTATTCAGATTGTTCATTGTTAGTGTATAGAAACGTAACTTATTTTTATCTTTTTCTTTTGTTTCCTGTTAATTTGCTGAATTGATTTATTAGTTGTAACAATATTTTTGTGTGTAGAAACTTTAGGGTTTTTACATACAAGATCATATCATCTGCAAAGAGAATTAATTTTACTTCCTCCTTTCCAATTTAGATATCTTTATTTCTTTTACTTGCCAAATTTCTCTGGCTGGAACTTTAAGGACTATGTTGAATAGAATTGGTGAAAGCAGTCATCTCTGCCTTGTTCCTGGTTGTACAGGAAAAGCTTTTGAGTCTTTCAACACTGAGTATAAATTTTGTTATGGGAATATATGGATTTAATTTTATTGAGAGATTTTCCTTCTATGTGAGCCTGTTGAGTACTTTTATCAAGAAAGAGTGTTGAATTTTGTTGAATGCTTTCTCTGTAGCAGTTGAGATGATCATGTGGTTTTTACCCCCTTTATTCTGTTAACGTGCTGTATTACATCAACTGATTTTTACATGTTAAATCATCTTTGCATTCCACCAATAAATCCCATTTGGTCATGGTGTAAAATCCTTGTAATATGCAGCTGAATTTGGTTTGCCAATATTTTGTTGAGGATTTTTACATCATTGTTCATAAGTGATGTTGATCTGTAGGTTTTTGTAGTGTTTTTATCTGGCTTTGGTATCGGGTAATGCTTGCTTCATAGAATGAATTGGGAAGTGTTCCTTTCTCTTCAATTATTTAGAAAAATTTAAGGATTGCTAATAGTTCTTACTTAAATGTTTGGTAGAATTCACCTAGGGCTTTTTTATATCCAGAGAATTTTGATTAGTGATTATGGTGTTGTTGTTTTTTTTTAAGATTTTACTTATTTATTTGAGAGAGAGAATGAGACAGAGAGAGCACGAGATGGGGGAGGGTCAGAGGGAGAAGCAGGCTCCCTGCCGAGCAGGGAGCCCGATGCGGGACTCGATCCAGGGACTCCAGGATCATGACCTGAGCCGAAGGCAGTCGCTTAACCAACTGAGCCACCCAGGCGCCCTAGTGATTATGTTTTTTTTAAATCAAATTTAAACTACAAGAAAAACAACAAAAACAGTTCACACATTTCTCCTGCCCACTACTCCTTGCATCTGACAACCACCAATCTGATCTCTGCATCTGTGAGCTTGGTTACATATATATTTTAGATTCTATGTAGGAGAGATCATAAAGTATCTATCTTTCTTTGTCTAACTTTACTTTGCATAATGCCCCAAGGTCCATCTATATTATCACAAATGGCAATATATCATTCTTTCTTTATGGCCGAATAGTATTTCATTGTGTATATGTACCACATCATTTTTATCCATTTCTCTATCAATGGACACTTGGGTTGTACCCTATCTTGGATATTGTAAATAATGCTGCAATGAAAATGGGGCTGCATATTTTTTTTTCAGTTTATTCTTTTCATTTTCTTTGGATAAATAACCAGAAGGTATATTGCTGGATTGTACGGTAGTTTTATTTTTAATTTTTTGAGGAACCTCTATATATTCCATAGTGGCTGCACCAATTTACATTCCCACTCCCATGCAACACTGCATGAGAGTTCTCCTTTGTCCACATCCTCCCCAACACTTGCTATTTTTTGTCTTTTTGATTCTAGCCATGGTAACTGGTGTGAGGTCATCTCTCATTGTGGTTTTGACTTGCATTTCCCTGATGATTGGTGAGGTTAAGTATCTTTCCATGTACATCTTGGCCATCTGTATGTTTTCTTTGGAAAAATGTCTATTAAAGTCCTCTGCCCAGTGCTCGCTTCTGCAGCACATATACTAAAGTCCTCTGCCCATTTTTAACTTTTTTTTTTTTTTTTCCTATTGAGCTGTGTAACCTCTTTATATATTCTGGATACTAGACCCTTACCAGAAACATGATTTGGAAAAATTTTCTCCCATTCAGTAGGTTGCCTTTTCATTTTGTTGATCATTTCCTTTGCTGTGCAGAAGCTTTTTAGTTTGATTTAGTCCCCTTTTTAATTTTTTCTTTTGTTGCTTTTGATTTTAGTGTCAGATTAAAAAAAATCATCGCCAAGATCTATGTTAAAGAGCTTACTGATTTTGTTTTCTTCTAGAATTTTTATAGTTAGTCTTATGTTCAAATCTTTAATAAATTTGAGTTAATTTTTGTGTGTGGTATAAGAGAGTAGTTCATTTCATTAATTTGCACGTAACTGTCCAATATACCCAACATCATTTATTGAAGAGACTGTACCTTTGTTATTGAATATTCTTGGCTTTTTTGTCATAAAGTAGTTGACTGTATATGTGTGGATTTATTTCTGATTTTTTTATTTTGTTCCATTGATCTTTTTTTTTACACCAATACTATACTGTTTTTAATTACTGTAGCTTTGTATTGTTTGAAATCAGGGAGTGTGATGCCTTTAGGTTTTGTATTTCCTAGTGATTTAGTCTTAAATTTTTGTTTCTAAGAATTTGTCGATTTTATCTGGATCATTCAATTTTTTGACATATAATTGTTCATAGTACTCTCTTAAAATCTTTTTTAGTTTTATTGATTTGGCAATAACATCTCCACTTTCATTTCTGATTTTATTAATTCAGGTCTTCTTTCTTTTTTTATTTTTCTAGTCCATGTAGCTAAAATTTTGTCAATTCTTTTGATCTTTTCAAGGAATTTTTGGTTTCACTGATTTTCTCTACTGTTTTTCTAATATCTATTTTTTTAAAGATTTTATTTATTTATTTTAGAGAAAGAGAGAGAGAGTGCAAGTGGGGGCAGGGGAACAGGGAGAGAGAACCTCAAGTGGACTCACCGCTAAACATGAAACCTGACATGGTACTCAATATCATAATCCTGAGATCATGACCTGAGCTGAAATCAAGAGTCGGCCCCGCAGATGCCCATCTAGTATCTATTTTGATTATCATTGGTTCCTTCTTCTAGCTTTGGGCTTAGTTTGTCATCCTGCCTCCATTGCCTTAATTTGTCAAGTTGGGCTGTTGATTTGAGATCGTTCTTGTTTTTCATGTAAGAGTTTGCATCTATTGATTTTCTCCTTAGTATTACATTTCCTGGTCAGAGAAGATACTTTGTATGATATCTATCTTTTTCAAATCTACTGAGACATACTTTGTGGCCTACCACATGGCCTATCCTGGAAGATGTCCCATGTGCACTTGAGAGAATGAGTGTGCCATTGCTGTTCAGTAGAGTGTCTTGCATATGTCCGTTAGGTCTACTTAGTTACTATGTTTTTCAAGTTGACTCTTTCTGCTTTTTTGGTCTGGTTTTCTATCCATTATTCAGAGTGCAGTACTGAAGTCTCCAACTATTATTGTAGACCTATGTAATTCTCCCTTCTCTCAGTTTTTGTTTCATATATTTTGGTAGTCTGTTACTAGATTCACAAATGTTTATAATTATTTTATCTTCTTGATATGTTACACCTTTTATTAATATACAATGTGACCCTTTGTCTCTTATAAACTTTTTTTGATTTAAAGTCTATTTTGTCTCATAATTGTATAGCTACCATTGTACTCTTTTAGTTACTATTTGCATGGGATCTTTTTTTCCATTCTTATACTTTCAATTTCTTTGTGTCTTTTGGTCCAGGATGAATATCTAGTAGATAACACATAGCTGAATTATACGTTTTTATCCATTCTGCCAATCTCTGTCTTTTGATTTGAGAGTTAAATCCATTTACATTTAAAGTAAGGGACAGGGTATGTGCTATGGTGAGTGCTGTGAATTGTGTAAGACTGTTGAATCACAGACCTGTACCTCTGAAACAAATAGTACATTATATGTTAAAAAAAAAAAAAAGAAGAAGATAGCAGGAAGGGAAAAATGAAGGGAGGGAAATCAGAGGGGGAGACGAACCATGAGAGAGGATGGATTCTGAGAAACAAACTGAGGGTTCTAGAGGGGAAGGGGGTGGGGGATGGGTTAGCCTGGTCATGGGTATTAAAGAGGGCACGTACTGAATGGAGCACTGGGTGTTATATGCAAACAATGAATCATGGAACACTACATCAAAAACTAATGATGTAATGTATGGTGATTAACATAACATAATAAAAAAAAGTATAAGTAAAAGAAAACACAAATATAAACAGGAAAGAAAGAAGAAAAAGAAAGAAAAGAATAGAGGAGGGTAATGGCTGGGAGGAAGGCAAAAGGGTTGCGCTGTGGGCAGCGAAGATGACAGAAAGCCCCTCTCTGTAGGTGTTAAAGATTTCTGCACAGTGCTCACTCCTGTGAACAGGAGGCTGTGTCCTTTCTCATCTCCATTCAGGAAGGAGCCAAATATCAAGTTTGAGCAAGGTGGGCTGAGGTAGTACTGCTTCTCCTGTTCTTGACTCTTTGGAATCACTGCCAGCAATGAAACTATGATGTATAGATTTAGGATTTCTAGGACAACCTGTATCAAGTACACTGTTCCTGAGGCAAACAAGTGACATTTGAAAATCAAGCAGTCTCATCATGCTTTTGTTTGTTTCTTTGGGAAAGTACCTATAGGGAAATCAAATCCTACTGAGACATGTATTTCTCACAGGGTTGATGTTCCAAAATAAAACTTAAACCATAACTTGAAAAAAAATTAAAAAAAAATAAAGTAAGGGACTTATTTTGTCACTTTCCTTTGTCCTTTATTTCCTACATTACTTCTTTTCTGTTTAGTTGATATTTGGTAGTGAAATGTTTAAATTCTTATTTGCTTTTATGTATATTCTGTAGCTAATTTATTCATAGTTACCATGGGGCTCACATTTGACATTCTAAAACTATAACACTAATTTGAATTTATATTAACCTAACTTCAGTAACTTACAAAAACTCTGCTCCTTTACACCTCTGTCTGTATTGGTTTTGGATGTTGATGTCACAAAATTAAAAATCTTTACGCATTCTATGCCCCCCAAATTAAACTAGTAATTTTTTTAAATGCATTAGTCTCTTAAATTAGGTAAGAAACAAAATGCGGAGTTATAAACCAAAGTTAAAATAATGCTAGCTTTTAGTCTAATAATTTTTCATATTAATCTTTTAAATCATGTAGAAAAAAAGGTAACGTTATAAAGTAGTTAGTGTAATACTAGTTTTTTTTTTTAATTGCCAATGTATTGCCTTTCTTGAGAATTCTTTTTATAACTCCAAATTACAATCTAATATTCTTTCTCTTCACCCAGCAGGATTCCCCTGAGCATTGTTTGCAGGGCAGGCCTAGTTGTAAGGAACTCCCTCAGCTTTTATTTATTTATTTTTTTATGTTATGTTAATCACCATACGTTACATCATTAGTTTTTGATGTAGTGTTCTATGATTCATTGTTTGCGTATAACACCCAGTGCTCCATTCAGTACATGCCCTCTTTAATACCCATCACCAGGCTAACCCATCCCCCACCCCCCTCCCCTCTAGAACCCTCAGTCCATCGTCTCTCATGGTTCGTCTCCCCCTCCGATTTCCCCCCTTCACTCTTCCCTTCCTGCTCTCTTCTTCTTCTTCTTCTTCTTCTTTTTTTTAACATATAATGTACTATTTGTTTCAGAGGTACAGGTCTGTGATTCAACAGTCTTACACAATTCACAGTGCTCACCATAGCACATACCCTCCCCAATGTCTATCACCCAGCTACCCCATCCCTCCCACCCACCACCACTCCAGCAACCCTCAGTTTGTTTCCTGAGATTAAGAATTCCTCATATCAGTGAGGTTATATGATACATGTCTTTCTCTGATTGACTTATTTCTTTCAGTGTAATACCCTCCAGTTCCATCCATGTTGCAAATGACAAGATTTCATTCCTTTTGATGGCTGCATAATATTCCATTGTGTATATATACACCACATATATATACATATACACCACATCTTTTTTATCCATTCATCTGTCGATGGACATCTTGGCTCTTTCCATAGTTCCTTAGCTTTTTTTTTAGAAGAATGTTTTAATTTCCCCCACACTGTTGAAGGGCAGTTTTGCCAGATATAGGGATCTTGGTTGATAGCTTTTTTTGTTTTTTGTTTTTTGTTTTTTGTTTGTTTTTCTAGTTAGTACTTTGAGTATATTACCTACTGCTTTCTGGCTTTCAAAATTTCTGATGAGAAATCTGCTCATAATCTTATTGAGAATCAATTGTATATTATGTGTCATTTTTTTCTTGCTGCCTTCAAGATTTTCTCTGTCTTTGGCTTTTAATAATTTGACCAAAATGTGCCTTGATGTGTCTCTCTTTGAGTTTGGAGTTCATTGAGCTTTTTAGATGGGTGTGTTAATGTTCATTAAACTTAAGATAGTTCAGCAATTATTTCTTCAAATGTTCTCTTTGCTCCTTTCTCTCTGTCTTTGCCTTTTGAAACTTCCACTGCATGCATGTTTGTTTTCTAGGTGATGTCCCATAAGCTCCCTAGGCACTGTTTACTTTTCTTCAACCTTTTTTTCTTTCTGCACCTCAGACTCAATAATTTCCATTGCCTTATCTATAAGATTGCTGATTCTTTTTTTTTGCCTGTTCAAACCTGCCTTTGAATTTATTATACTTTTCACTTCCAGATTTTTTTTTTTTGTTTCTTTTTAGGCTTTCTCTTTATTAATATTTTCATTTTGTTTATACATAAACTTCCTGACTTTATATTCTTCTTTAGTTCTTTGACCATCTCCAAATCAGTTATTTTAAAGTCTTTATCTAGTAGATCTGCCAGTAGGTTATTTTTTAGAAACAGTTTCAGTTGATTTTTTTTTCTCTTTGAATGGGCCATACTTTCCAGTTTTTTTGTGTGCTTTGTGTTTGTGTGTGTGTGTGTATGCATGTGGTAAAACTGGACATTTGTGTCTAATAATATAACACTAGAAATCATATTGTCCTTTCCTGAGTTTTCTATTTTTAAAATAATTTTTGCTTAGTTTTTTTGTTTTTTTTTTTTAGTTTAACTTTTATAGGTGGTTGCTGTGCCAAGTATTGGTCTCAGATGTCAACTTAAGTTCTTCTTAGGCTTTTTCTGACTCTATGCTCTTTTACTGGACATACACAGCTGCTTTATAACTGTCACTGAATATACACTTGCATGTACATGTCCCGGCCTTTAAAATCTGACTCCCAAAGGAGAAAAAGAGAAAATTAAGGTGGTGGTAAAGAGCACTTAATCGCCTTAGAAGTCACTTCTGCGGGGGCGGGGGGGAGACTTACCATATTGGGGGAGGGTGCGGCAACAATGGCCTCCCATCTCTTTGTCTGCACCTCTGTGATCAGAAGCAGCAATCAGTGATCAGAACACAGATCCCCAATACTTGGAGGACAGGGTCATTGTGTGCTCACTCTGGCTTCCGAAAGCTGTGTGCAGGCTGCTCTAGGAACATGTGCACAGCTGCCTGACATCGGGCTGGGAATGGAGCATGTACAGCAGCTACTGTACTAAGAGCTAAAATTAACTATGATTTATTGTCCAAGCTTTCCCCCTGGAAGTTTCAGGCCTTCAAATAGAGTCCAGAACTCCAAAATTACATTAAACATATCCTGCCAGTGCAATTGTTGTTCAGGTGAGGAAAAACAGATTCCCTGTGCTTCCTATTTTGCCATCTTCCCAGAATCCTCTCCTTCCCCTTGCTTTTTTGAAAAGTATGTATGGTTAAGCAATATGGCATTTAATTTTCCTCTGTTTTACCTTTATAAATATTGTATTATAACACATATCATTTTCAGATGCTTAAATTTTCTTCATGTAACATTTTATTTCAAATACTTAATGCTCCCTTTGTGAGACTCTGTTAATACATGAAATAGCAGATGTCTCTTATACATTCATTTCACACTTTGAGGGACTAGCAAACTATTTTCCAAATTGCTGCATTAATTCCAGGGGATAAGAGATGGATTTCCGTGGCTGCAGTGAAGGACATTGACTATGACTTCTGACTTTTTGCAATAATTGTATACAGGTTTATTTTGTCAGGGCAGTGATAGAAACAAAAGACAGAAAGACACCCAATAATTCACAGACTAATGCCATTGTAGAAGTCTACAAAGGATAGGGCACCTGGGTGGCTCAGATGGTTAAGTGTCTGCCTTCGGCTCAGGTCATGATCCCGGGGTCCTGGGATCGAGTCCCGCATTGGGCTCCCTGCTAGGCGGGGAGCCTGCTTCTCCCTCTGCCTCTGCCTCTCTCTCTCTCTCTCTCTCTCTCTGACTCTCATGAATAAGTAAATAAAACATTTAAAAAAAAAAAGAAGTCTACAAAGGATATTCTCTGAATACAATAAGAAAATGTATATATAATTATTGCTTAAGCAATTCAATGTAAATGAGAGAAATATGAGATTCATGAAAGTATCTGTTAAATGTACAATTGCATGCATAATTTTTTTCATTTCTGTGGTTATATTCCTTAGTGTTTGGTACATAATAAACTATCCAAAATTTTAGCAACTCGAAAAAATAAGTAGTTATTATTGCTTATGTGACTATGAGTCAGCTAAAAATCTCTAGTCTTGGCTCTTGCATGTTTCTGTGGTTGACTGTGAGTCAGATAAGCACTTTTGGTGACTTCTCAAACATCCAGGGCCTCAGATGGGACAATTAGTCTCTCCTCTGTGTGAGCTTTCATCATTCAGCAGGCTCTTCTGGGCTTGTTATTTCCACTGGAAAAGTTCTGAGAGAAAGTGGAAATATGCAAAGCTTTTTGAGCCCTGGTTCCAGTACTAACATATTTTTCATTTTGTGGAAACTACTCATCAAGCCCAGCATAGATTTAAGCGGTAAGGAACTAAACACTCTTACTGGGAGATGCTATGGGCCAATTGCAAAAGGTCTGAGTATAGGGAAGAGTTAAGAATTATGACCCTTTTTACAATTTCTGTCATGGTTTTGAAAGATGTGATTTTTCCCTGTCTCTATTATCCTAAGCTGACTGATAAATCAGCTCATTGCCTTGACACAGTAATCTTATAAAATGTATTTTGAAATGCAAGCCAAGAAAACATCACTGTGTCACCTATTATGTTTCTGTAAATATTATGAAAATAATTAATTAATAATTATTTTGGCATTCTTGAAGCAAAACCCTAAAATGTCATTAATAATATTCCTACCCCCTGTAGTGTGGAATGCTTGTTACTAGCCTGCAACATGAAGGTAAATCCTGACCCCTGTGGTTATAACACACTGCAGTATGCATGCTTTTAACTGCCCTTGGCAAGTTTAATTTGAGGTTGTCATTCTATTGCAACATACTTTATTTTGTAAATAAAGACTCATGTTTGGAGGACACAGAATGCCTTTTGTTAACTATAATAGAGTGCTTGAGTGAGTTTGGGCAAGAAGAAAGCTTACTGCAGTTCTGCTGAGATCAGTTTCAACAGAGCTTGATTTTTTTGTTTTGTTTTGTTTTGTTTTTTTTCATTTCGTAACATCAAAGCTGATAGAATTTTCCAAATAGTGACAAATATTCCATTTTGAAAGCTCTGACTTGTGAAATTCTTATTGTTCATAAAACGGAAAAAAAAGTTGTTTTGAAAACACATCAAAATTTACTTTCCAGTTGAATAATGATGCTTTGTCTTAGAAGTCTATGAAGAAACCCTATGTTGAAACCCAAGTAGGATTTGGATAATGCTGTGCCTTATTAAGTGATGATTGTTTAAAATGTCTATATGGATGAATAATGTTCCAAAATACTTTAGATTTCATTTATTTAATTTTCTTTCTTTAACTTTTCAACACTTATGCCTGAATTTGTTTTCTTCAATGGTATTTGTGGTACAGTGTTTTCGGTGAATAACAATTTATGAAAACCCAGCATAGGGCATACAAGCAATATGAATATATCTGTATTAAATGACATACCTTGAATAACTGAAGTCAGGAATGTGTTTGTAAAGTCATGAGTATTCTCTTAAATTTTTCATTTAAAATTTTTCTATTCAATTCCTAAATCAAAAAATAGAGTTGGATTTCTGGTTCTAAAGAAACTGGAGTAGCATAAGTTTTGCCCACTTCTTACACAAGTACAGCTTAAGATCCTAGACATTATATATAAAACATGCATATTATGACCTGGAAAGGCAGAGATAGAAAGGCAGACCAGTCAGTGAACTTAGAACCTGAGGAAAGACGTGGTAACCAGGTCCCTAGAATTTCTTTTTTTGCCTTGTATTTCCCAGTTGGCAGAAACTTTGAATCCTTCCCTTCTTGGATTTTCTTAAGCAATAAATTATTCTACTTACCTTCTTTAGGTATTGACTTAATAGCATTAGCAAATTCGGTTTTTTTTTTTTTTTTTTGGTTTTTAATTTTTATTTGGCTTCTTTGTTTCACTCATGGTATTACATTATGAAGTCTTTGTGGTGACACCAACTACTGTTTAAAAGTAAACATCAATGGGTGGTTGTGGAATTGAAGCTGGTGAGTATGTGAAGTAAAGACATAAACTGAGACATTTAGCCATCGGGTTTCCTTTTCCTTTTTCACTTGTACTTGCTACTGCTTGTGCCTGGGGATGTAAGAATCGTTGCTTAAGGCGATACCGGTCCCCCTCTATAACCAGAGAAATCAGGTGTGGAGCTGCCAGAGTGATGACAGCACATTGTTCTCTAAGCAGTGTTCCTACTCTTACACCTCAATAGGGACCTGTGGAACAAGGACATGTTTCATTTATTTGTTTTTAATTGGAGAGGTTTGCTGTATATTTATTATTTCTGAAATAAAACCCATGGAATACATCTATAGGAAAAAAGAAATGCAGAAAATGGGATCAGGTTAAATAATTAGTTCATGGAAAACAACTAAATAAACAACAAAAGCTTAAATTTTATGTACCTTGAGATACAATATTGAGAATTGTACTGCAATTGATATTATTCTCACCGAATACATAATTCTGAATCATCAAATTTATGAATTAAAAAATAACCCTCATCACAGGCAGGGTTTCCCAAGGCTGCAGTCATGTGTCAGCTGGGCTATGTTCTGACCCTGAGCTCAGGGTCTTTTTCCAAATCCATATAAGTCATTGACAGAATCCAGTTTTTTGTGTTTGTGGGACTGATTTCCCTATTTTTATGTTGCATCAGCCAGTGACTGCTCTGAGCTCCTCCTACTAGCAGCCTTCTGAAGGTCTTAGGTATGTGGTCTTCCCCAACAAGGCAGCTTAATTCTTCAAAGGAGGAGAATCTTTCCCAGTTTGAATCTCTGACCCTTTGTAAGACCTCCCCTCCCTTGGCCAAATCCAGCTACCTTAAGATAATCTCCCTCAAATTAGTTGACTCAAAATTAACTGATTTTGCAAAATCCCTTTGTGTTTGTCATCTAATGGAAACCC
The DNA here is from genome assembly GCF_011800145.1 of Mirounga leonina. Lineage (NCBI taxonomy): Eukaryota > Metazoa > Chordata > Mammalia > Carnivora > Phocidae > Mirounga > Mirounga leonina. The sequence continues at coordinate 3,406,222 of NW_023270415.1, forward strand.
ATCACAGAAGTGAAATACATCATAGTCACAAGCTCAACCCACAATCAAGACATCAGAGGGGAAGGGATCATACAGTGTATATACCAGGGCGTGGGAATCTAGGAGCCAGTCCAGAATTATTCCTACCATAGTCCAGAAGCTTATATTCTACTTTAGGGTTCTCAACATGGCTAAGGTTCAGATTTCGCTGTGGATCTTATTAAAAAGTCATATATTATTAATCATAGGCCTCTGTATAGAATCATATATATATCTTTGATGAGCTATGCAAGCAATTTCTCTGCAGCCAGCTGTATGCATCTGGAACTTCTCCTGATAACCACTGTTCTATTAAATACAACATTTCACTTGCTTATCATTTTAATAAAGTGTTAGAGCATTTTGAAAACTACGATTGAGTTCATGGGAGGACAAATAACATAAATGAGATCATTAAAAATGAAGTGGCAAAGGCAGAAACATCATTCTAGCCTTTGGAATTAGCAATCTCTTAACAGGCCTTGATGTATAGAGGCTAACCCCCTCTCCTCAGTATAAAAGTGAGTTAATAGCTATGTCTCATTAAAAATAATGGCATCAAATCAAAGACTATTCCTCATAAGGAGTGCTTTTAAATGATATCAATAATTTAAACTTGGAGTCTAATTCTTAAGGCTGTGGTATTGGCAGCTTATATCTAAATGCTGACTACTGACAGATACTATTTTGGGCAGATTACCAAATAGGCTTTTGTACTTTTTTTATAAGTCAATTTCCCCAAAATGTGTTCTGCAGAACTCAGTCTTATGATATTAGCCATTTGGGAAATACTTATGATGTTATTTTTCCCCTTGGTGATTCACAAGGTTTTGAGTTACTCCTAGAAATTCACAAAGAAATGTGTTAAAAATGTATATGATATAAACATAAATGGGATGCATGTCTTCCTTATGGATAAAGTGAATAAATTTCAGTGTATGATTTTATTGCCTCTATTTTGAATGCTCATAGGACTTTTAATTTTGCTTTCTGCATCTAGACTATTCTCCAGAATGTTAAGATTGCCAGAGAAGTGACCTCTGAAAAAGGAAAACATTGCTCTACCTAAATTCAGGTAAGACCGTTACTTTTCAAAAAGTCATTGTGGGTAAATTAATGAAAAAAAATATTCATTTTTCTACATTTCTATTATAAGTTGTTTTCTTCAATATTAAGCTTTATGAAGCCTCTTTCCTCTAGAACAATATAAGAAATTTTTTTTAATTTCCTGGTGTGGGGAGGGGGGCAACACTCCGAACACATGTTAATGTTCAGTAGTTAGACTTCATTTGGACATAGCTTTCCACCATATTTATTTAAACAACTGTATTAAATTCATATTGTTCCTTTAATGAGCATCATTCAGAGGAAAGAGCAATACAAAGTTTCTGAAGCTTACGTGATTAGGTGAGGGGTCCATGACTCCTGATCAAGGTGGGAACTGGTGTCACCACTTTTGTGAGCTCTGCCGGCCCAGAGAAAGGGTAAATCCCAGAGAAAGGGTAAATATGTGCCCGTACAAGGGGGGGCCTTGGCTAAGTGTTTTAAAATGCTTCACAACATTAGAGCCTAGGGAACGATCACAGTCTCTGTTGTTTATTCAGAACAAGGTTGAGAACGGGTAATGAAAATTAGTAAAGTAAATCGAATATGCCTTCAGAAAGGGAGCTCATGAATCAGTAGAGGCAAAGCAGGTGCAAAATGAGTAGAAGTCTCTGACTTTGGCTCTAGGACAAATATTACTTTTGGAAGGACTCATACTCTATTTACTAGGAAAAGCAGAATCTGGTCACTAAAGTCTAGGATTGAAGTTACTAAATCTATTTTCCTAATAAATTTTCACAGTATTTTTGAGTTCTTATTTCCTCTCATGCAAGGACTTATATTATGGTTTTAGTGAGACTAATGAAACTCATTGTCATCTTTTATGTTTAAAGGAACATTAACACTTAAAAGTGTGCTGTGTACATATTGTTGTATTAAATTATATTTAAATGCAGTATTAAAATGTCAGGAATTCTTGAGTATATATCTGTGTTTTATGAAAATCATAGAGTTCTGGGACTAAATGCATCCACACAGATGGCCTATTAGCGGATTTCCCAGACTGTGTTCTCGAGGAGTATGGCAAAGTTCAGAGTCACTTAAGATAATAAACAACTAGATCTGAAGTTGTTCTGGTTACTCAATATTCTAAATTATTTAATAATAAATATTTAGAACGGAACCCATATAATGCCATATTAATCACAATAGAACTCAGATAGAGACAGATATTGCTAATAGATTCATTCTTCCTTCCTCACTGAATCCTGATCCCTAACCACCTGAATGCATGTAGTTTTTGGCCTCATGTTAAAACACAAATCATTCTCATCATTTGAATAAACCTAGAAAATTCTAAAACACATTTTCCAAGGAATCAAAAGGAACACATCCCAGTGCATCAGAAAATTATATTCAAGGTTTTCAAATGATTTTTAATCACTAGACTGTTTTCATAGTTAGACCTTTTCTCCAAATAAAATATCAGAGAGAAGCCCAAAAGATAAAAGAGAGGGGTAAAAAAAATATATATATATATATTGAAACAGGAGTGGGTGTTCCAGAACTACTTGGTTTCTTTACCTCTGCTTTTCCTTACCTCTGAATCCATTCCTCATTCCCCAAAACCCTACAGATCTGACAGACATTAATATTTCCTGGAAGCCTGTGATTCTTTGGCTTCTCAGTTCTTTCCTTTGAAGCCCATGTGGAAGCATTAACTTAAACAGAGACAGACAGCGAAACATAAAAGTGGGAATTGCCAGGATTATGCTGTGCTAGCCAGAGATGGAAAAGTGACTGCTGTGTGAAAGAGATCATTTATTACCTACTTAGGTTTCCCAGTGTCAGGTGTTACCCTGTATGTGTTCACTTCACCATTGTGCAAATCTCCCTCTACATGATTTTGAAGTATCATACCCTGTACATGTTGTTGGAAGCCCAAGAGAGGTACCTATAAATGAAAACAGGGAGAAAGGCAGTCACAAAGAGAATAATGGAAATTCATTTGAGGGTGGCTATTACCTCACAACGAATAGTTAATACTTTATTTAAAAAATATCTCTAGATGCATTTCAAACATTTCTCTTCATCTTAGGTATAGATCTTTGCCTCCTACGTTTGTTTGTTTGTTTTAGTTTAACACACCTTATTGATAAGCAACATGTCTGAATTGATAATGCTTTTTTTTGGAAGATTTTATTTATTTATTTGAGAGAAAGGGGGTGGAGCGACCACGAGCTGGGGGGAGTGGCAGGCAGAGGGAGAAGCACATTCCCCATTGAGCAGACAGCAGGACTTGAGGCCTTGATCCCAGGACCCTGGGATCATGACCTGAGCTGAAGGCAGATGCCCAACCGACTGAGCCACCCAGGTGCCCCTGAACTGATACTGTTTTGAGACAGGTTGAATAAAGAAGAGAAATACTAAACATGGTCTAATAACACATAGCCTACCCACATTGCGTATTTTCTGATACTTTGTACATATGAAATATTTCAAAACTACATGTCTCAGCATATACTGTACTGGATTCCTTACAGTTTCTGACCTGACCTGTAGAATTTTACTTGTGCCTCCAATGTTTTATTCATGCTTATATTTGTCCACATTTAAAGCTAAACTGGCTTCATGTTTGAATGGAAAATAGCCCCATGAGCAAAAGCAAACTGGATGTCCACTGGGTGAGCAGCTGTCCCAGCCTGCTCACCTGTCCCTAATTTCTGCTGGCTGCCCTCTCTACTTGGCTAAAGGAATTTTCCTGGGCTTTTTCTTATTGTCAGAACAAGATTACTCTAATATAAATACTTAATATTTGAATGTGTAGAATTTTTTTCTATTACTGCTTCTCCCTGGTTTGAGGATGTTTGAGGCATCTGACATTGTACTTTGATTGGTCTTCCTGTGGTCTGTTCCTTTTTGTTACACACTGCATCTGCGACTGGGGTGCAACTTCTGTAGGCCCATTTGCCACTAGGATTGTTATTCAAATTCCCAGTCCTTTCAGGCATGTTTGTGATTTTAGTCATTGGCTTCAATGGTAAAACATCTGTATTTTTGGTTTTGTTGGCTCTGTTGTCTGTCCTGAGTAAAGGAACACAATTATCAAACGCGAAGAAGCTTAGCCTTGAGCACAAAACTGGCTTTATATTCTAAGCAACTTTCTTAATGTTTTCTGACTGAGCCCCACTCCCCATCTACCTTGTTTACAGAAATTTGACTGAAGAAGTTGCCTGTGGGAGGTGTAGCTCCTGGTCATGGTGCAAAGAGCAATGCTGTTCCCTGCTGACTTGTTTTGGTTTTTGCTTATTTTCTGTTTCTCTTTGTGACCCCAGGATCTACCGTCATGCCAATGTGAATAAGGTCCCAATAAATAAATTTTTTATATTATTTTATTTTATTTTATTATGTTATGTTAATCACCATACATACATCATTAGTTTTTGATGTAGTGTTCCATGATTCATTGTTTGCTTATAACACCCAGTGTTCCATTCAATACGTGCCTTCTTTAGTACCCATCACCAATAAATATTTCAAAAAAAATTAATAGGTTGATGAAAATATTTTTGGAGCTGCATTCTGTGCATTTTATTTATTCATTTTAGAGAGAGAGTGTGCACAAGTGGGGGGAGGGACAGGGGAGAGAGAGAGAGAGAGAGAACCTCAAGCAGACTCCCTGTTGAGCACAAAACCCACTGCAGAGTTTAGTCTTATGACCCTGAGATCATGACCTGAGCCAAAATCAAGAGTTGGTCACTTAACCGACTGAGCCACCCAGGTGCCTCTGAATTCTATGTGTTGTAGACATTCTCTCATAGTTGAAAAAAGACTGGCTACATTATATACATATATATATATATATATATATATATATATATATATATATTCCTCTGATTATATATATATTATATATATATATATATATAATACTGATTACTCTGATTACTCTCCTTTCTATTTCCTACTCAGTATGTGTAGATTTCTGGTAGCTCTTGGTATTGCTTTCCATCATGGACGGATTAATGTAGGTTGCTTTAATCTTGATAATTCCATTCTGTCTCCCTCTATTCTGGAAAATTCAATGAAGAGAAGATTGGATAATTCTGGCTGGATGAAGACTATTGGCAGCCTCTCAGGGCTCAAAGTATATTCATGTATCTGTGTCTGGCTGTGAAGAAGATTCACAAAATCCTTAGGTTACTGTCAGATACCTTTGGTGATAAAGGAAACAACAAAAAATTCTAAAGAAATATCATAAATATCATCACTTTAAATGTTGGACATTGTATCAAAGCTACAGAGCCAAATTGGAGAAATCTTGGAGTATGGCAACTAAAATGATGGAGGGATACATTGCCCGCTTGAGAGAGTGGACCTAGTTGATACACTGTCCACATCCTCTCAGTCCTGCCCAGTTTTCCAACTTTAGCTGCTTTCATTGCTTTTAGGCTGGAAATATTCCTGGGGATCACTCATACCATTCCCATGCATATAAAACCTCTGTTGCAGTCAGTACCTTATTTCCTGTCATCCCTGACAGTCTCTCCTGATGCTGCACATAAGCACCTGTCTTTAGCATAGCCTCTCTTTTTTCCCACAGAGGCAGAGCTGTAGCAGTTAGAGGGCCTGATTCAACCCAGCTGGACCCATGGAGTCTCTGGTTTCCTAGACTCTGCTCAGAGATACTGGTTGTGCCAAGCAGAAATACAAGGGGTTACAGGTTCACTAAGCAAACTTTGATCAATGAAACAGGATCAGGGATGACTTTGTGGGAGGGAGAAGTATGCACTCAGAGAGGGCCCTGCACACAGAGGAGCCCCACATTTGATTTGATTTGCATTAAGTTTCACTCTTTGTGTGCTGAAGTTCTATAGGTTTTTTTCAAAAATATAGTGTCATGTACCTATTAGAATATCATGCAGAGGAGTTTCAGCACGCAACAATATTCCCTGTGCTTGGCCTTTTTAGCCCTCCTCCTTTCCTTCTAAACTCCTGGAAACCGCTTTTTGTTTCATTTTGAATCATCTCTATAGTTTTGCCTTTTCCCAAATGTAATGTAACAGGAATCATACAGTGTGTAGCCTTTTCAGCTTGGCTTCTTTCACTTAACAATATGCATTTAAGAGTCATTATATTTTTTTGTGTGGCTTCTTTGGTACTTTCTTTTTATCTGAATAATATGCCATTCCATAGAGGTACCACAGTTTGTATATTCACTTACCTACTGAAGGAAATTATGAAGAAAGCCTCTATAAATCTTCCTGTGAAGGTTTAATATGTTCTTGAATCAGTTGGCTGAATATCTAATAATGCAACTGCTGTATCATATGATAAGAATATAGATAGTCTTGTAAAAACCTATAAAACTCTTACCATTTTGCATTCCTGCCAGCAATGGAGAGCTCCTGTTGCTCCACACCCTTGCCAGCAAATGATATTGTGAGTTTTAAAATTTTGTTTTTTTAAAAATATTTAACTTTTATAGTACCTTTTTTTAAAATTAGGAACCAAGGCATTAACATACTTTAAAATATACTCATAGTAAGTAGAGACATTTTTTTTTTTCCAAAACAAGAAAGTTTGTTAACACAATATCAAGCAGATATACGTCATGGATGATATTTGGTGGGGGACATAGACATTAAAGAATTAATAACAAAAATAAAGTAGTTATAAATTCAAAATGAATTAAAGACCTAAATGTGAGACTTGTAACCCTGAAAATCCTAGAGGAGAACACGGGCAGTAACCTCTTTGACATTGGCCGTAGCAACTTCTTTCTAGGTATGCCTCCTGAGGCAAGGGAAACAAAAGCAAAAATAAACCATTGGGAACTCATTAAATTAAAAAGGTTCTGCACAGTGAAGGAAGCAGTCAACAAAAGTAAAAGGCAACCTATGGAATGGGAGAAGATATTTGCGAATGACATATCTGAAAAAGGGTTAGTATCCAAAATATATAAAGAACTTATAAAACTCAACACTCAAAAAACCAAATAATCCAAATGAAAAATAGGCAGAAGAACAGACATTTTACCAAAGAAGACATACAGGTGGCCAAGAGACACATGAAAAGATGTTCAACATCACTGATCATCAGGGAAATACAAATCAAAACTACAATGAGATATTTCCCCACACATGTCAGAGTGGTTAAAATCAACAACACAAAAAACAATAGGTGTTGGTGAGGATGTGGAGAAAGGGGAACCCTCCTACACTGTTGTTGGGAATGCAAGCTGGTGCAGCCACTCTGGAAAGTAGTATGGAGGTTCGTCAAAAAGTTAAAAATAGAACTACCCTATGACCCAGCATTTGCACTACCAGGTATTTACCCAAAGAATACAAAAATACTAATTCAAAGGGATACAGGCACTCCAATGTTTATAGCAGCATTATCTATAATAGCCAAAGTATGGAAACACCACAAGTGTCCATCTACTGACTAATGGTTGAAGAAGAAATGGTATACATATATACATATAATAGGATATACTCAGCCATAAAAAAGAATGAAATCTTGCCATTTGCAATGACATGGTTGGAGCTGGAGAGTATTATGCTAAAGGAAATAAGTCAGAGAGAGAGAAATACCATGTGATTTCACTCAAATGTGTAATTTGAACAAATGAATAAAGGGAAAATAAAAAGTGAAGTGGAGGCAAACCAAGAAACAGACTCTTTTTTTTAATGTTATGTTAGTCACCATACAGTACATCATTAGTTTTTGATGTGGTGTTCCATGAGAAACAGACTCTTAATGTTAGAGAGCAAACTGATGGTTACCAGAGGGAAGGTGTGTTGGGGGATGGGTTAAATAAGATTAAGGAGGGCACTTGTGATGAGCAGTGGTTGTTGTATGCAAGTGTTGAATTACTAAATCGTACAGCCGAAACTAATATTACACTGTATGTTAACTAGCTGGAATGTAAATAAAAAATTAAAAATAGAAATTAAAAAATAATAAATCTATGTACCTCAAACAGAAAAAAAAAAAGGTAGTTATAATTAGTTGGAAGTTCTATGAAGGGAAGACTAAGTAGCTATGGGAGAAACCAAATGAGATTTCTTCTTCTTTCCCTTCCCCTTCTTGCCTCTCCTCCCCCTTGTTTTCCTCCTCCCCTCTCCCCCTCCAGCCCCTCAACTGAGAACTGTAAAGACATTTTAGGGGGTTGCCTAACATTAAATATTGGAATGAACAAATTGGAAAATGCAATTAAAAACAACACAAATTAATGCATAAATGAACAGATACAATATGAAGCCTCTTCATCAACTCATAGCATATATACCTAGTCAGTACTTAGTCAAAAACTTCCTCCACCTCTCAGAGAAATTTAGTCATATAATTGGACATTTCTTACTCTTGAAATACCAGTTATTCATAACATCTGCAACCATCCGTTCTTCCTGTCTTTTCACCTATTTTCTGATGATTATTTTTGTTCTTCCTATCTTGATCTATTTTTGCTTTATTCTTAAATCTCATCTTTCTTCAATGCTGTTAACTCTGTATGTACTAATTCTTTACAGGAATGTCCTTTATTCTAGTAAAAGCCTTCTTATAAGAACCAAACACAAGGGGTGCCTGGGTGGCTCAGTTGGTTAAGCGACTGCCTTCAGCTCAGGTCATGATCCTGGAGTCCCAGGATCGAGTCCCACATCGGGCTCCTTGCTCAGCAGGGAGTCTGCTTCTCCCTCTGACCCTCCCCCCTCTCATGCTCTCTCTCTATCTCATTCTCTCTCAAATAAATAAATAAAATCTTAAAAAAAACAAACAAACAAACACAAATCCCACCACCTTCCACAAATTTTGCAGGTGCCCCAATCCTAATTAATTATTTTTTTTTCCCTATACATACATGATGACATTTTAGATTATTTTTGTCTGTTTTCCCTACCAAATTCTGAACTCCCAAAGAGAAAGGATTGGATTTACTCCATTACTAATACTTGTTCAACCCTGTTCATTTCCTCCAGCTTATCAGAACCAGGGGTCTCCAGTCTCTGTTGGTGGAAACTGCCCTGGGCATGATTTGCAATTAACTAACTCTGTCTCAGATTCCATGTCCCTATACATCTTCCAGTCTCCAAACTCATTTTTCTGTACCTTGTACCCCTCAGATACTGCATCTGGCTGTTTGGACTTGATCTTTGTGTTTGATTTTCCTAATGGACTTTAACATAAATGTGACCCCTGGCTCTTGTAATTATCTTGATGCAATTCCAGCATTCTTGCCTTTGTACAAACTAAAGCTCCAGGAACAGCCATTTGGCTAACATTTCATTTTCATTGTTCCTCCATAAATAGGCAGAAAGGGAGGCTCAGGAGGTGCTACTTGTACACTGTAATTCTCATTATTTTGTTAATTGAATCGAGTTTAACTGGTATTTACAACATTCAGTGATTCAACAAGTTAATATTTTGAGTATTTAAGGAAGAAAATAACACTAGTACAATGGTTTTTAATTTCTTTCTTTCTAAACTACTATGATTGCTAGTATAAGTATAAAAAATGCTTAAAGGTGAAAAAATGCAAAATTCCATCTGTAAGATTTTTTAGTGATGGATAATACTTAGTGATGTATATATAAAAAATGAGACGCTTTTGAATTTTATTACCTTTTAGTCTTTTAGAAGTCCAATTTGGATGTTTCCACTTATTACTTTTTAAATAACACTGGAGGAAAAACAGCAGTTTGAGAAGAGGCCAGTTGGCCAAATGAAGAAGCACAGTTCCATTGAAATGAATGTCATGACACAATACAAGAATTATTATGCTATTTAAAAACCAAGCCAGATTTTCAAAATTACCCTACACCTGTGTGTCACAATATATAATTCCTGAACTCAGTAGAGCAAAGGGGTAACATTTGAATAAGAACATAAGATTGTTTTCTAAAGTTAGATCAAAATTAACAAACCCTTTATTTTAAATAAGAATGACAATTACAAAGTGAGAATCCCGGTCTAAATTCTTATGTATTGAAGCAACAGAGAGAAATGAATATATAATAATAACCTGTCATTTGTATAGTATTTCACATCTTTTGTTTCTTTTTTTTTTAATTTCAGTGCAGCATCCAGCTTTTGCTATATGGATGGCAGGTTCTATTATTGCCAGTTGCATTTCCCCTAATTTATCTGTTGTTGTAATGGCAGATCAAGAATTGTCTCTTCGGGATTCAGTCAACTGATCCAATATTTTTTTCACTACATGGCCCAACTAAATTTATTAGTTCGGAGTATGAAGAATCTAAGGAATGAGTCCTCAGTTAAATAATTAATAATTAATGAAGATGAAATGAAGAGAAAGTATATAAAATATGGATAGGTGTTACTAAATGCAAATTATTTTATGATTATGTCTACTGATGACCCAATGTGATAAAAATAGCCCCAACCATACGAGAAGCATTTTTCAAGAAAAAAAAATATTTTGGAGAGTGTGTGTGTCTGTGTGTCTGTGTCTGTGTACCAGACATCTCTTAAGAATGACTTCACATTCTTTTGGTGTCCGCTATCTCTTTGGGTCACTTATTCCAATTTATCACTCCTACAGAGGTCAGTTCTACTTTATGCAGACCCACGTCACCAGTTCCTCATCTTATTTCTGCATCTCCTACCCTTCCGTTATTTTCTCCTTCCTGGAAAGTACCATGAATATTCCTTTTACCTTCTTGCTCTAATTCAAAACTGGAGGTCCCCTACAGACAATACGTTCTCTCCAGGCTTCTCAAATGTGGTGACCTCTTGTACAACTCACGAACCACTAAACCTGGAGGTGGGCATGTGTTCATGTTGCTTCTCTTTGCTAGTAAGCTTATTGAATTTGTCTCCTCTTTCTGTTCTCATAAGCTGCTGCTCCTTTGCAGTGCATTCCATCAGATATTTTTGCTCATATACAGGATGACATCATCTACAAAAACATGGACACTCTAGCTTGTTTCCTAAAGATGTTAGCATCTGTCTAATGGTGTTTTTCCACACTACTTATGCAGTTACTATGCTTCAGCATTTATGTAGAAAATTCAAAACCCTGAGCTTTCAGTTCTATACCTCTTCCCTTTCAGCTGTTTGTCCCTTCTTATACAACAATCCATTCCTGTTAATTTCCCAAACTATATTATTGCTTGTTACAGAACTATCTCCAAAGGCTGTTTTTTGACTCTATATGCTATCCTTACAGTTCCCTTACTTTATTATTCCACATCATTGCTTACTGAGGACTTCCAATCCACCAATGGTTTATCCTTATCACCCTCTATAACCAGTTATGTCTTCATACTCTTCTTATATAACTTGGATTCCATAGTGCATCAGTATAATTACTATCATACATTTTTTTTTGCCTTTCTTTCCTTTTCTAATACTTACCTGGAAAAACCTTAACCGAGGTTAAAACATATTTTTATCTGCTTGCCCAAGTAGCAGAAGAGACTAAAGGAAAACATACAATTATGCTGATAGTCTGCTTTTAATTTTTGATCCCAAACCTCAGTCAGATCATGACTACTACTTGTTAGTAATTATTTGTCTTAGTTGGTTATTTATTTCTTCATTCTCTCCAAAATTTTCAGCAAACCTCCCCTGTCCATCACTTATATCTAATGATCTTGTTTTTACTTTACTACAATAGAAACAATAAGAAGCAAATTACTTTGTCTGTTTATGAGAAAAACTACCAAACTACCTGCATTCCTACCCATATTTCTCCTGTTAGTGAATGGAATGTATATGCTCCTATCTTAGCCAAAAACTCTTTACTTTTGTATTGGAATCCATCTTTCTTCATCCCACTTAAGGACTTTCCTCCTGAAATTGAATCTTATCTATCCAAGTTTCATCAATTTGCTTCTGTCTGTTCTATTTCTTTATTTCCTTCAGAATACAACATGGCTATGTCTTAAAATTAAAAATAAAATCCTTCCTTTAATTCCACTTATCCCTCTAGGGCAGTCTGAAATTTCTGTTTTCCTCAATGTCAGATTGCTCCAAGTAGCTGTAAATAGTCCATGTTTCCAAATATTCACATCTTAGTCATTCCTGAAACTGTTATTCACTTATTCACTACTGAAACACCATTCCATGGAAACCCTTCTTATTGAAGAGATCAGTGATTGTCTATTATATGTTTCTGCCCCTTTACTCTCCATTTAAAATATCCTCCTTCACATCCCATTAATTCAGTACTATTTATATTGCTTTTAAAAGTTGTTTAAACAATATACTTTGGAGCTCTAAAGGTTAAAAAAAGGGGTATGGTTGCTGTATTATTTAACATTTTGAAAAAAAGTTAAAATGTTCCCAGCTCAGATTTAAATCTTTTTCATGGAATTTATGAATCATTTTTTTTTTCATTGCAGTTATTTATTCTCATGAGGTTCTAAATTTTTACCAATATTTTAAAATTATGATTGTTCATTTTTAGCAAAACAAAGAACAATTTGAAATTTTTTATTCAAGTGGATACTTTGTGACATTAACTTCTCTGAGGATGATCAATGCCTTTCATAAAGTGATGAATTTCTAGAGTATGCTTAGAAAATATTTGCAGGTTGGGGTGCCTGGGTGGCTCAGTCAGTTAAGTGACCAACTCTTGGTTTTGGCTAGGGTCATGTTGTCAGGGTTGTGAGATTGAGCCCCAACTCAAGCTCCATGCTTGGTGCCAAGTCTGCTTGAGATTCTTTCCCTCTGCCCCTCCCCTGCTTGTGCTCTCTCTCTCTCTGTCTCTTAAATAAATAAATAAAATCTTAAGGAAATATTTGCACACTGTGTTAAAAGTTGTATCTCTAAACTTAGACTGCAGAGATTAAAAGTTGATGCCATCATGCACCAGCTGTGAGACCTTTGACAGTTTCTTTTTTTTTTTTTTTTTAATATTTTATTTATTTATTTGAGACAGAGAGAGCACATGGGAGGGGGGAGGGTCAGAGGGAGAAGCAGGCTCCCCGCTGAGCAGGGAGCCCGATGCGGGACTCGATCCAGGGACTCGATCCAGGGACTCGATCCAGGGACTCCAGGATCATGACCTGAGCCGAAGGCAGTCACTCAACCAACTGAGCCACCCAGGCGCTCCCTTTGACAGTTTCTTAAACCCTCAGTCTTAGTTCCCACATAGATAATAGTGTTATGGAAAGAATAAATGGATGATACATGTGAAGTGCTTAATATAATATATATCAAGTAATAAGCAAATAATGTTAGTAAATGAATTTTTTAATTTTTTTTTAAAGATTTTATTTATTTGACAGAGAGAGACACAGCGAGAGAGGGAATACAAGCAGAGGGGGTGGGAGAGGGAGAAGCAGGCTTCCTGAGGAGCAGGGAGCTCGATGCGGGGCTCGATCCCAGGATCCTGGGATCATGACCCGAGCCGAAGGCAGACGCTTAACGACTGAGCCACCCAGGCGCCCCAGTAAATGAATTTTAAATGCTAAATCTTTATTTCACTTTAAAGTTTATAAATAATTTTTTCAAAGTGCTATATTTAACATTTTATTTAATTTTTGCACTAGCCTTGTTAGGAGATGATATTCTTTGGCTCATTTAATAGCTGGTAAAAAATAAGAAACATCAAATTGTATAAAGCCATTTCTGTATAAACTCAGAATGCAGTTGTTTCACAGAATTCGTAAGTTTAGATCATTTACCACATTTCTTTTGCTATGAAATGAGTTCTCTGGTCAAAAACAATGCTGAATAATACCATGATGTTCAAGAAGGCATTTTATAAGTTCGTGAATGGTAATTTGACAAAGGCACCATATTCAGGGATAAATTGATATAGATAAATTGGTATATATAGCAAGTATCTACTCCACAAAGAACCAAATGCTGCCCCTTCCATAATGGCAGCAATTCAGTGTAAACAATTTGCCACGAGGCAGCTGGCTGATCACACCAGGAAATGGAGCTTATATTAGCAGCAGTTGTATCTAGTTCAGCCTGGGAGAGTGGAAGTCCACGTCGCTTAGCCCATGCATACCTTCCTTCACTGTCACCATGACCATTTTGTTCACCAACCCATGGTTGGGGAAAGGGACTGACTGATACCAGAAGAATGAGTCATCCTATCCTTATTAAAATATTCCCCTGCTGAGGTCACTCGTTGGAAATCATTCACAGATCTTCACATTCTTTGCCAGTCTGGATTGGACTACCCACATTCCTTTTTCCTATACTTCCTTGTCACCAATATTCCTATCATACTTCTTCAGATTCCTAACCATTCAGCCAAGTCATTAGCCTCAGCACACAAACCAGTCAGATCATAAAACATCTCTTCTTCCAGGCAAAGTGAACAACCAGGTAGGTATACTGATCCAAGTTCTGCCCACAGGTTGTATTTTACTTCATGATTGTCTTTAGGACTGTCCTGGAGTGAAGCTGTAGTGCCCCATCTGTCCACCTGTAAGTGGTGCCTGTAATATCACAGAGCTACATCTGTAAACCAAGCCTGAGTTTTTTTATCCTAAGCCAACTAATCAAAGGGCACTCCTCCTAAGACCATAGATGCAGGCTGGGAGAGGGAAGACAGGGTAGCAGGATGGTGACCAAGGGCATTTGGACCCACTTCTTTATGCTATCTCAAAGCTATGTCCTTGGAACAACTCCCATTGTGGGAATGGTGGAAAGTACACTCCAAGAACAGGGGTGAGGAGCTTCCAAGGGGTGACTTGCAGGCAAGTCAGCTAGTCCTCATGTGCTCGCAGTTATGTCCTCGAACAACCAGAGACACTCTAAGACCATGCCAGAATGTGTTAATTTTTGCATCTAGTTACTGTGTGACATTTACACAGCAGAATTGAATATTTAATATATTTCAGAAGAGAAACAATTTTGAGTAAGTATGAATACTGAATATTCCAGGCATAAAGTATAGTATCTTTACAAAAAAGTATAAAAATAAAAAGGAGAAATGATCTTAAGTTGGTATTGGTAGTAAATCTAAGAATTGACATTCTTGGAATCGTCATCCTAGATTTTAATCTAAATTAAATTCTAATCTAAGTTAATTTGCCTCTAGAGCATGTTTGATCGGAAGTTATTTTGTGAACAATGGGGAATGATATGAATATGTTATGGATTTTTCTGATTTTGTATTTAAAAATTAAATTATCCGTAACAGTTATTTGGTAGCTTTCATTCATTCATCCATTCAACAAGTATGTGTTGAATACCCACCAGGTATACTAGGGTTCTCCATCAAACATGAATAAGGTATAAATCATTGCCTTTATGGAGTTTGCAAACTAGTGATTTTAACTAAGTATTTACAGTGGAAGGCCAGCATGACATGTCTAGTGCAAAATTCAGCTGTTAACTGTGTTTTACAGTCTTCACCTTCCTAGATTGAGGAGGTCAGTCAGAACAAAGAATAGTAAGACTCATGTCC
This sequence comes from Mirounga leonina, assembly GCF_011800145.1. NCBI lineage: Eukaryota > Metazoa > Chordata > Mammalia > Carnivora > Phocidae > Mirounga > Mirounga leonina. Next base: position 3,421,685 of record NW_023270415.1, read on the forward strand.
TATGTTTTCTGCTCTTAGGATTACAATCTAGATTAATTTTTATTCATTGTGTCAAATTAAAAAATAAAATGAATGTTTTCAATTATCTTCAAAACATATGTTATTATGTCACAAACTCAAACTTGTCCTACCTGTTCTACTGAATTAAGGGGTAATAGCTATGTACAATTAAAATTAAAGACATACTGATTTAAATCAGCTATTAATAACATCAGCAACATCAATAAGGGTATGACTATTTCCAATCAGCTTGAAATGCATAGCTCCAGTTGATTTAAATTGTTTCTCTTTGAGAAGAGGAATAGAGAATTGGCTATAACTAACAGGTCATAAATCAAATGGATGTTCTTTTCTATTTGAAACCCTGAGAAAGGTATAGTCACAGCAAGTACTCTTTTTTTTTCTTTTTATACTAGTGCCTTTTAAAGGTATATTATTTCTTTTTTTTTTTTTTTAAGATTTTTATTTATTTATTTGACAGAGAGAGAGATAGCGAGAGCAGGAACACAAGCAGGGGGAGTGGGAGAGGGAGAAGCAGGCTTCCCGCTGAGCAGGGAGCCCGATGTGGGACTCGATCCCAGGACCCTGGGATCATGACCTGAGCCGAAGGCAGACGCTTAACGACTGAGCCACCCAGGCGCCCTAAAGGTATATTATTTCAATCAAGCTTCTTGCACACTCTTGTAGAAGATTTGTAAGCCATTTTAATGGCTCCTGTTGATAAACACAGCAAGATTCTGCACACATCACAGAGGTGATATGCCTGGTCATTTGGGGCAAGAGCATTAGCAAGGCAGTATGATAGGCTCGGAGCGACGAAGCAGCCACCTGTTCACTCTTTCAGTAGATGAAACAAAATGGCTAGAGCTTCTGTAGGATAAAGGTGCAATGACAAGATAATAAGACTAAATTGGGCTTAGATGGAATGGTGCAATTACATTACAAACAGCTTGCTTTTCATTGCCAATAAGCCATGCTGGGTTAGATAGAGTATTTTCTAGATAGGCAGCTTATTTTTCTGTTACTGCTCTTGTTTTCAGATTTTACCATTTCAGTATTTTCTGTTTTCATTTGTCTTGCCATACATCATAAATACACATTTCTTTGAAAGCTCACAGGTTTATGGGACTTCTTATAAAAAACATTAAGTTTTTTTTTTTTTATATTACATGTTAGACTGTGATTTTTCAGGGGACAAAAGTCTCTCTGATGTCAAACAAGCTGCATTATATGTAGCTGTTTGGTGATGGTAAGAAGGCCAAGATTTTATTCTAAAAATTACCTTTATTCTCATTTTTGTTTGATTGGAATCAACATTGTAAGACGAAGGAAAAAGAATGCTTTGTAAATTGTTATTAATTTTGAAACAGTGAGTTCTTGGCATAGGTTGCTCTAGAATGCCAGATCAATCAGTATTATTCAGTTTATTCACAAAAGGAATTTGAAATAGCTTGGCAAATCACTTACTCTGCTGTCTTTGGTTAATTAGCTGCAAATGATATTGAAAAAGCCTTATTTTTAATGTAGAATTATTTGGGGAAGACTATTCTTGAGATGAGACCAGTGATATGAATTACTATTAGAAGTTTGTCCTTTCAATAAATTAGTATATTATGACAGGACGATAAAAAAAAATGAAACACAGGATTTCCAAATTTTGCTGCATCATTTTACCTTCCAATATTACTGGATTACATGGAATCAGAGAAGCCATGGAGGTGACTAAGTGTGGCCCAATTTGTCCAGAGCCAGCAAGTCTAGAACAGGCCATGGTGAGCCTGAGGGAGTGACAGTCATGCTGAGCATAGCAGAAAATCACAACCAAAAGTTTTTGTTGTTTTTAGAACAAAACCACAGATCCTACTGGCCTGGGATGTAGGAGTCTGGATCAACTATTCATCTACTTTATCAATTTGAGAAATTTATTTCCTTTTCTTGAACCTTAGTTATGTCATCTATAAGATAAAGAAGTTAGCCCCATTCCATTGTTGCATTCTAATTACACTTAGCCCAAGGATTAAGATGTGCTGCCCATAGGCTTAGGCATGGGATTATCTCTGACAGAAATTTATAAACGTAATCATGTCTTTCTCTTATAGTGTATTCATTTGCTTTACTTATTTACCATATTAACAGAAGAGCTAAATTTGTACTATGTCTCAAATACCTATAAGCAGGTAAAGTGAGCAGTGAGTGCAGAATTTGTTCATCTATTTTAAAACAGAGTTTCATTTTTAATATTTAAAAAAAATACTAAAACATCAGTTTTAATTAGGAGACTTTCCCTATGGTTTCAATTTATTTTTTGTCATTTGAAAGCTTTTTTTTTTTTTCCTCAAATACAGATTCTATTAGGACAATGACATTATTTTAAGTACTTTGTTAAAGCCTTTGAGTACTCTATCTTTCTATTTTAATATAAAGATAAAAATTCCTTGGTTAAAACATACATGAGTATAATTTTAAAAAGGCAACTGTTCCAATTTCAGTGCTGTTGGAGTTTAGAAAGGGATAGCTATCCTCTTTCTAAGCTACAGCATAAAATCCTAAGTTTCTATGAGTTGAATATGCAAGATAAAAATTTAATGTCTTTAGTAACAAAAATATATGAATCATTATAATTGAGTATCTTTTATGAATGCAGTCTACTAGTTGCTTTCCATATATCATTTGATCATCTCAAGATGAACAAGATGGCACAAGTGAAAGTCTGAGAAAAGATTACATAGCCTTTTGGAAAATAGACCACAGTTCAATAAATGAGCAAGATCTGTTTTCAAATGAACTTTTATGCATTTTATGTTTAATTAAATATAGAAATGGCTTAAGAAAATTATAAAGCATAACAAAGCATATTACCTTAAAACCACTAGAAACTTTATTTTCCACTTTTTTCCTAATTAAATATGGTTACAAGTTTCTTAATTACATATGGTTACAAGTTAGACTATTATCTAACTTCTATCAAGTTAGAAGAAATACCCATTGTTTACCCTGAGATGGGACAAGTATCACACCACAAACCAAAATGTGTTCTCTCGGCAAAGAAAGAGTACCAGAAACCAACTTGCTGCTTTAAATTTTGACAATCTATTTAATTAAAGTCTATTTTTGGAGAATCACCTTATTATAATCTACTTTGCCTCTTGCCCTTAAAATTGTTCATTGAATACCTGTTACTGTTAAATTTGTTGCTTGAATTTAGGCGATGGCCAAAAGATGTGCTATAGACTATTCTTCATGAGATTAAAAAGAAAATGTTATTTTCAATGTGAAAAATTTTAATAATGAAAATCTTGCTGTTGACTTTAAAATAGTATTTATTTCTAAAATGTGGGTCAGATTCCAATGTGATAAGTCCTTCAAGAAATATCTATGAAAGATGGTGTACCAAAGCAAGCAAATTTTAGTTTAGACTTTAGAGAAAAATGGATTCAGCATGCCAAGACATAAAGAAATGTATGTATATTTGAATCTTTGGTTTGAGTTTCTTTATTATTTTACATAACTTTCTTAATAACAGTAAGTTTCTGTTGCTATCACGGCAGTAAAATTTTGTCTATACTTTTATTTTAGGACTCTGTTTTAGTTATCCACTGCTATATTACAAATTAGCACAAACTTAATGGCTTAAAACAGCACTTATAGGGGCACCTGGGTCACTCAGTTGTTAAGCGTCTGCCTTCGGCTCAGGTCATGATCCCAGAGTCCTGGGATCGAGCCCCGCATCGGGCTCCCTGCTTCTCTCCCACTCCCCCTGCTTGTGTTCCCTCTCTCGCTGTGTCTCTCTCTGTCAAATAAATAAATAAAATCTTAAAAAAAAAAAAAAAAAAAAACAGCACTTATATAAGATTTATCTCAAGGTTTCAGTGGGTGGGAAATCTGACACAGCTTGACTGGGCCCTCTGCCTCAGGGCTGTCACAAGGCTTTAGTCTCAGGCTCATGTCTTGTCTAAAGCTCTTGAAGTTGTTCCTAAGCCCATTTGTTTCTAAGTTACTCAGGACCTCTCTCTTTGAACCAATTAGATACACTTAAGAAGGGATTAACTGATTTAAAACACTTAAAAGCACGTAAGTGAGAAGAAAGACAAAAGGAATTCATTACACTGCAGATGACTGATTCTGGAAATATTTTGAGAGAACTTAGAGGTGCCCCCAAGATTATGGTCAACTGCATACATAGCAACTGTTTAAAGAAAACCACAAACGGCAAAATGTAAGAAATAATGCAGGAATGTTTATTGTGGGGTAATTTGTTGCATTGTACAACTTCAAAAATGCTTTTAGCTTTAATAATTTTAGTGTTCGGACTGAGATTTTCCACTAGTCAGTCAGAAGGTAAGTCCATTTTCAAATTCTTCAGAAAATGCATGTTCTAAAGCCATCATGAAGCCTTGACATTGTCATCCCTTCATATCAACCAAGAGGATCCACTCCTATAAAATTATTTAAAAAGATTCTTCCAGGGTCTCTAATAAGGACAGTCAGTATTTTTAAGAGTTCAGGTCTACCAAGATCGCAGCTATAATTTCAACAACTTTTGCGGGGGGCAGGGGGTTGGCCTGTATTATCTCTACTTATTACAGCTATTCATCCTTAGAGCCATTGTGTGTGTGTGCACAATCTGAGATACTTTGTTGGGTGAAAACATTCTCCTTTTTAAGTGCATGTCACTATACTTTTGAATCCAAGTCTTCCCTCTCTTTTCTCAGTCTACCACATTTAAAAGAATAAAAATAACAGGGGGTAACATTGGAAGCTGAAGGGTGGAAGAAACTTTCATAGTGATAGTGCGATACTAAGGAACAATAAACTCAGTCATTTGAAAAAAGTAAAAGGACTTAGAGGGATGCATGATGGCAGTGCAGTGCCCTGGGCTGCTATGGCCTGATGAATGATGTCGTGGCCACCCATACATTCAGCAGGTCCAGATGGCAGCAAAAAGTCACCAGAGCACCACAGTGATGCACTTCTCCTCTGAGATTTGGCACCCTTCAAGATTAACCTTCTGAATTGCCCTTGTGCATCCAGAATCTATTGAATCTATTCCAGGTATTTTTCAGTTGTACTCTTAAAAAGTTTTAACTCCATAAAAACTTTGTTCCAAAATAGGGTCAGATCCTGCATATGTCAGGAAAATGGTCTAATCATATTCTAAAATGTTTATAGATATTTGGTAAAATTTCACTACCTAATAGTGTGTTAACATTATGATCTTCTTCACTTCTGTTTTCTTTTTGACCTTTAGCAACCTACAGTGTCATTTAAAAGACTTCAAACAAACATCAAAGTAGAAGAATGTGTTTCTGTGTGATACTAGGTCATGTCATTATTCAGGTCTAGGATGAGCCTCCTTTAGCATGAATCCTATAATTCTGCGTGTGTGTGTATGTGTGTGTATCCATATCAGTGTCCTTAAATTTGTTTATATGGGATGGTAGGACAAGTAACAGGTGAGTGTGGTGTTAGCTCACTAGTCAAAATCAGGGACTAACTGGACAGAGTAAATAATTAACAATAATTGTTAATTATTTTTATGTTTGCTACTGTTAAAAGATGAACTGAGGCATATTAAACATTTTAAGAGCTTACGTGAGCAAACATTGATTCCAGGAGGGCACTGCCAAACCAGAAGTAGTTGGGAGTGCTCCACCAAAGGACTTGGGGAAAGACTTTTATAGAAGAGGCAGAAGCAAATCAAGGAGACTATTTGATTGGCTCTAACTTAAGCAGTTGCCTTATTTGGGAAAACCTAGTTGGGTGTTTGTGGATTGATTGTCCTTAGGTTTCAATTTCTTAAGCTTGAGGCATTACAAGCTTAGGCTTTGGTTTGCTTAAGTAAGCTACTAAGGCATTAAAACCATGTCGGTCTAATGGCCTCATTTTTAAATTAATTTAACATTTCTCATTTTAGGGGTTTAATTTTCCTGTTCATGATTCTCTGGATAATAACTTTAGTGCAGAGAGACTATTGATCATTGATTCTTTTGAGCACATTGAGTATAGCTGTCATGACAAAAATATTTAAATTATTCAAATAAAGTTATTTAAATAAAAGTCATTCACTGAAAGAACCTTAAGCACTGGGAAAATAAGAGGAAGAAAGAACAAAAAATAATGTATAGATTCATACATTAATTTTAATTGGAAATTTTGTTTTAAAATAAAAATTTTCTTAATGTTTTTATGAAAAGGTCACTTTTAGTTATGTTTTTCTCCTATCTTATAATATTATTTTATATTATCATTATTGTACTATTATTTTTACTTAAGGATGGAGAATTGATTTAAAGACAATGAGAAATAGGTTGAGGCCAAAGAAAAAAAATAAATTATATAGTTTCATACTGACTGCAAGTGGGAATAAGCTGCTCTTGCATAACAAAATAATGCAAATCAGAATTTTAAAAATAAAGACCTTAGAGGTTGAATGCTTCCATTGCCAAAGAACTTGCTGTAATGTTCCCTAAGTTTTCCTAAGGTGATACAGTGTGTTAATTTTAACTATTTGAATAAAACATAAAATATGATTAATATTAGATGTCAATAAAATTAATACCAATAAATTATACTATTGTTAATATTATATAAATACTAACAAAAATGAGAATAAAACTATCATTTTCAGGAAACACTGTGTTCAAAGACCACCTCTGTTGTGTAAACATACCCATAGAATTGGAAAAAATGCTTCCCTCCAGTGATAGTTTTAGGTTCTAAGGAGAATCTAATTCCATATATAAAATGGAAATTTTCCTAAGCTGGATATCTAAATCATGGCTTTGTTTTAAGATTGTATTCATGTAGTTCTCAGCTATTATAGAAATGGAAAACATCCAGGGATTCTTGATCTATGTTTGTATTTGAAGAAACAGCTCTCCTAATTGAGAACAAGCTCTTACATGTTGTTTGTTTAATTAAATGTTTAGTTGGCTGCTATATAAGTTACTTTGAGGTGAGTGGGAAAAAATACTTGCATCCTGAGTAGTGTAGTATGTCTCTGTTTTAAAGGTATTATTATTATTATTTTTTCCTAAGAAAGCTCTGAAGAACAAAATATCTCTGAACTTGAATAGAATATCAATCCAGAGCCATCAGCTTTTTATGCAGCGATACTTTTACAATATAATCTTCAGGTTGAATTTTTTCTTGAGAAAAGCCTTTTTATTGACATATAATATTGTATAAGTGTAAGGTAAATACTGTGATGATTTAATACATTTATATATTGCAGTATGATCACCACTGTAGCATAAGCTAACACAGCCATTACACCACATAATTATTAATTTTTTCTTTTGTGAGAAGATTTAAGACCTAGTATCTTATAACTTTGAAGTATATGATACAATATTATTAACTATAAACACAACACCATATGTTGGCTCTCCGGAATTTATTCATCTTCTAACTGCAGGTTTGTACACTTTTATCAATATCTCCCCATTCCCACACACGCAGCCCCTGGTAACCACTATTCCACTCCCTATTTCTATGAGTGTAGCTTTTTTTACATTCCATATATAAGTGATAGCATACACAATTTGTCTTTCTCTAACTTATCTCACTTAGCATAATGCCCTCATGGAGTATCCACATTGTTGCAAACGGCAGAATTTGTTTATTTCTCATTGCTGAATAATATTACATTGTATTTTAAAAATCATCTTCTTTACCCATTCATCCATTGACGGACACTTGGATTGTTTCCATATCTCCATTATTGTGAATAATGTTTCAATAAACATAGGATATCTTATTATCCTATTTACATTTCCTTTGGATATATACCCAGAAGTAGGATTGCTGGATCACCTGGTATTTCCTTTTTTTTAAATTTCTTGAGGAAATTCATACTGTTTTCTGTAGTGGTTGCTCCAATTTACATTTCCACCAATAGTACACAGGGATTCCCTTCTCTCCATATCCTTGCCAACATATATTATCTCTTGTCTTTTTGATGGTAGCCATTCTAATAGGTTTGAGGTAATATCTCATTGTGCTTTTTTATTTACATTTCTCTGATGACTAATGACTGAGCACATTTTCAAGTACCTGTTGGCCATTTTTATGTGCCTTAAAAAAAAAGTCTCTTCAATTTCTTTGCCCATTTTTAATCCGATTGTTTTTTTAAAAATATTTTATTTATTTATTTGAGAGAGAGATAGTGAAAGCACAAGCAGGCGGGGAGGAGCAGAGGGAGAGGGAGAAGCAGGCTCTCCACTGAGCAGGGAGCCTGACGTGGGGCTCTATCCCAGGACCCTGGGATCATGACCCGAGCCAAAGGCAGACGCTTAACCGACTGAGCCACCCAGCCACCCCAATCAGATTGTGTTTGCTATTGAATTGTATACATCCTTTTTATATTTTGGATATTAAACCCATATCCAGTATATGCTTTGATAACATTTTCTTCCATTCCATAGGTTGTCTTTTCATTTTGTTGGTTATTTCCTTTGCTGTGCAGAAGACTTTTAGTTCAAAGTGGTCCCACTTGGGGTGCCTGGGTGGCTTAGTTGGTTAAGCCTCTGCCTTTGCCTCAGGTCGTGATCCTGGAGGTCCTGGGATGAAGCCCCGCATTGGGCTCCCTGCTCAGTGGGGAGCCTGTTTCTCCCTCTCCCTCTCCCCCTGCTTGTGCTCTTTCTCTTTCTCAAATAAATAAATAAAATATTTAAACAAACAAACAAAACAAAACAAAACAAAAAACAAAATAGTCCCGATTGTTAATTTTTGCCTTTGTTTGTGTGTTTGGTGTCATATCCAAAAAAATTATTGCCAAAACCAATACCAAGGAGCATTTTCTCAATGTGTTCTTTTAGGAGGTTTGTGGTTACAGGCCTTATATTTAAGTCTTAAGTCCATTTCAAGTTAATTCGTGTGAGTGATGTAAGATAAGGATCCATTTTTTCTTTTCTACGTGTAGTTATCCAGTTTCCCCAACACCACTTATGAAGAGACTGTCCTTTTCCCATTGAATATTTTGGCTCCATTGTCAAATATTAGTTGACAATATAAGTAGTTTTTATTTCCCCTTGGGCTTTTTATTCTGTTCTATTGATTTATGTGTCTATCTTTATGCCAGTGCCATACTGTTTTGATGGCTGCCTAGTTTCAAATCAGGAAGTGTGATGCTTCCAGCTTTCTTCTTCAGGATTCCTTTAGCTATTTGGGGTCTTTTGTGGTTCTATAAAATTTTAGAATTGTTTTTTCTACTGCTTTGAAAAAAATGGCATTGGAATTTTCATAGGGATTGCATTGACTCTACAAATGGATTTGGCAAACAAGGACATTTTAACAATATTAATTTTTGCAATCCACAAACATGGGATATCTTTCCATTTGTTTATGTCCTCTTTAATCTTTTTCTATGAGTCTTGTAGTTTTCATTGTACACATCTTTCAGTTTCTTGGTTAAGTTTATTTCCGAGGATTTTATTGGTTTTGGTACTATTGTAAAATGTAGTGAATATTTCTTTTTCAGATATTTTATTGGTAGTGTATGGAAAACCAACTAATTTTTGTATGTGGATTTTATTTCCTGCAATTCACTGAAATTGTAGATTAGTTCCAATGTTTTTTTTTGTGTGTGTGTGAGTCTTTAAAATTTCCTATGCATAACATCTTATTATCTGCTAATAAAGATGGTTTTATTCCTTCCCTTCTGATTTGGATGCCTTTTATTTCTTTATCTTGCCTGAGTGCTCTAGCTAGGAATTGTAGTACTATGTTGAATAAAAGCAGTGTCAGCATCCTCATCCTGTTCTTGACTCTGAAGGAAGAGCTTTCAGCCCTTCACCAGTGAGTATGATAGCCATGAATTTGTAAAAATGGCCTTTATTATGTTGAGATATGTTCCTTCTAAACCCGATTTGTTGAGGGTTTTTTTTTTTATCATGAAAGGATGTTGTATTTTATCAAGTGGTCTTCCTGAAGTAAGGTTCAAATCCAATATTTCCTTGTTGATTTCTGTCTGGATGAGCTCCCCTTCTATTACTGTATTGTCTATTTTGCCCTTCAATTATGTTAGTATTTGCTTAATATATTTAGGTATTTCAATATATTTAGGTGTATATATAGATTTATAATTGTCATATCCTCTTGATGAGTTGAGCCCCTTATCATTCATTATATAATAACCTTCTTTGTCTTGTTACATTTTTGGCTTAAAGTCTATTTTGTCTGAAATTAATATAGCTACCCCCACTTTTTCTTTTGGTTTCTACTTGCATGGAGTGTCTTTTTCCATCCCTTCACTTTAAGATTATGTTTGTCCTTAAAGTGGAAGTGAGTCTCTTTTAGCTGCATATGGTTGGATCTTGTTTATTTTTATCTATCCGGTGATTCTGTGCCTTTTGATTGTAGAGTTCAATTAAACTACATTTAGAATAATTACAGATATGGAAGGACTTAATGCCATCTTATTAATTATTTTAGGCTGTTTTGTTGTTCAGTTGTTCCTTTTTTTCCTCATACTGCCTACATTTGTGATTTTGTGATTTTATACAACAATAATTACAATTAATTGTAGATAAAATTGCCTTAAACTATTGAGGAGTAGGTATATAGATATATCTCTGTATCTATATCTATATGGTTATTTGTATGCATGTGTTTTATATATACATATATACGCAGTTACAAATACATAATGATCATTTTTGCTAAAGTAGGCTTTCTGCTAATTTCTGTTAAGAAAACAAACATTAGCATAGTAGAATCTTTCAAATAAGAGGGTCTCTCTTTCTCTCTCTTTCTTTGCTACTTATAAGTGCATGCATCAAGCATTTTCACATCTACTTGCCGGTATGTCCCCAAAACACTTTTCTCCTTCCTCTTTATTCTCTTCTACATTGAATGAAATAAAAAAAAAAAAAAATAGCAGAAGACATTTTGATCCAAATTAGCCAAAACAGATAATTGTTAGTTTCTTCAACCAGCCAGACTTGGAGTAAAGGAGGAGTGGAGTAGAGGTAGCTCAAATAGGAGGAAAAGACAGCTTGAAGGCTGCTTCTAAAAAAGTTCTAAATTGAATGATGATTATGATTGTTACCTTTACCAATCACAATAATGTTATCCTGTAACAGTTTTGCATTTTGGTTTTATAAATTGTTTCATTAGACCTTCATAAGAACCCCATATCCTTGTCAATTCTATGAACATTGTATAGTTCATCAACTAGATATTTAGTTAGCTATAAAATGGCAAATCATGTGCATGTCCTGGCCTTCTGACTGCTGTTTCAGTGCCCTTTCCTTGACACTAAATCAAAAACTCCTGTGGGGGCACCTGTGTGGCTCAGTCGTTAAGCGTCTGCCTTTGGCTCAGGTCATGATCCCAGGGTCCTGGGATCGAGCCCCGCATCCGGCTCCCTGCTCAACGGGAAGCCTGACTTTCCCTCTCCCACTACCCCGCTTATGTTTCCTCTCTCGCTGTCTCTATCAAATATATAAATTAAAAAAAAAAAAAAACTCTTGTGAATATTGGTCGTCTTAGGTAAGGTGTTCCAAAACTTTGCAGAGGTGATTTAGGGGAGAATTCCACCAAATACAGCAGTCTGAAATGATAAGGACATTAGGACAAAGAGTAATTGTTGTATTGAGCTCAAGGAACTCCTGAAATTAATCTTGTTAAAAAACCTCCATATTTGCTGGAGTGGTAGGGGGTGGGAGGGATGGGGTGGCTGGGTGATGGACATTGGGGAGGGTAGGTGCTATGGTGAGTGCTGTGAATTGTGTAAGACTGATGAATCACAGACCTATATCTCTGAAACAAATAATACATTATATGTTAAAAAAAAAAAAGAAGATAATAGGAAGGGAAAACTGAAGGGGGGGGGGATCAGAGGGGGAGATGAACCATGAAAGACTATGGACTCTGAGAAACAAACTGAGGGTTCTAGAGGGGAGGGGGGATGGATTAGCACAGTGATGTGTATTAAGGAGGGCACGTACTGCATGGAGCACTGGGTATTATACTCAAACAATGAATCATGGAACACTACATCAAAAACTAATGATGTAATGTATGGTGACTAACATAACATAATAAAATAAAATTTAAAAACCTCCATATACTTAGATGGATATAAATCTGAGATCAAGTTATTGATATTAATATTGTATCTCAAGAAATAAGTGGACTAGACTCTTTTTTAAACTTAATGTTTTAATAAAATATTTTTATTAGTAAATTCTGAGTATTTCGGAAGAATCTGCTCACACTTCCTGTACATATATGTTTGATTAGAGATGGGTTTATTATGATTTACATTTTTTCATCATGCCTTCACTATTATGAATCTTTGAAATTTAATAATGTGCATTCCTCAAATCATTTTACTAAATTATTTTTCCATCTCTTCGAATACCATGGGATAAATGTGAAAGATATATACTATTATTTGATTTACTTCAAATTGAAATTCAGTGTGTTTCATCATTTATAGACACTTTGATATTTACTTTAAATAAGATAAAAAAAGATATATGTGCTATACTTAGAACATATATCATACTAAGTCAAAAAATTTTAATTCTGAGAATTTTGATTCTTTGTATGAGAACATCTTCAGAATTTTTATCCAGGATCACATTTTCTTTGCCCTAAGGGTTGCACATACATAATTAGATTTTGTATTGCCAGATTAATCTCCAGGATGGTACATGAAACTATCACTGTGGGGAATATGAATATTCTCTTTCATCATCTCCTATTATCTTTATTGTTTTATCTTCCACATTTAGGTTTTTAATACATCTGGTTTCAAACTTTGAATATGGAATTATGTGGGGATACAGTTTTAATTTTTTCCCTAATAGTGGAAAATTTCCTAAAGCCATCTCCTAAATAATCTATTTTCCCCATTGATTTGAGTGCCATCTTTATTGCATATTTAGTTGCCACTTACAAATTGGTCCATCTGAAATCTCCCCATTGTGTTCCTTGGGTGATACAGCCCTACCGGTACCACTGTATTTATTTTTGTGGTTTTGGGGTGTATCTGTTTACTTTTTAGAATGAGCCACCTAGCTGCACACACCACACAGGTCTGCAGTGAGCTCCCCTGTTTGCTGGCCAGTCCTCACGTCAGTAACGGACCTTTAGACTGTTAGAAATAAACAGTGCTGGGGAGGAGCAAGCCAGGAGGCAACAGTCTCCTACTTTTAATCTGCCAGCCGTGAAGGTGAGAAGGGGGAAATTAATGTACTTTGGTAGCTCCTTACACCTAAGAGCTTTTCAGTATCTCGAAAAGCATGCCATACTGTTGGCCTGAGCTTCTACTGATTATTTCTCAGAGATAGGACAAACAATAATTGTACTAGACCACATGGGGCAAGTAGAACCTGAATTAGAGATTTTCTTCCTTCTCAACACAATCTCCAGGTAGCTGCAAAGCCCACTCTGCAGGTCAAGTCTGCAGGGGTCTGCAGGTCCATGCCTCCTTCTTACTTGCATATTTTCATAAGGCAAAAGTGAGTGCAGTCCTAGTGGACTTTTGTGACAGACGTCAGATATTAAGGAAGTATTTATAACTGAAAAGACAGAATTATAGCCCGAAATAGTAACTTCATCAGCAAAGTACAGTAAGGCATCCATTTCTGCTTTCATAAGCTATCTCTTCTTTAAACTAATGATATGAAACTTTGTAGAACTTTGTTTGAGGTTGAGAAGATAGTAAAAACAGCTATTCGGCCTTTAATGTTGCAATTCAAGGAATCAAAAGTTCTTTTGTGATCAGTTACTTTCACTACAGCCCAAGTCTTTATGTTCTTATATTTTCTGACATCACAATCACGAGGAGGTTCAAACAGAGGATAAATAGTATAGTGGTTTATGAAGTGATTTTAAAGCAAAACTATCCACGTTAAAGCTTATTTCCAGCACTTGCTTAATGTGACCCTGGAAAATTATTTTCATTTTTGATGAAAATTTCATATGAAATGCTTAATAAAGAAATTTATTGTTGAATATGGTGAGGATCATCTCAACTGGAAAGTTGGGATAAAAAGGAATTTAATCATGCTTAGGTTTGGAATGCTCTCTCTGGGGTGAAAGTAGGAAACACTTCCATTCAGTAGAAATTTGTGTTTTCTCCTTTTACTGTTAAAAAATCACTTTTATTTATTTAGTTAGATAAAACTGTTGAAACACAATGGATTAGAACCTAAATTCTAATGTGCTCCTAAAAAAAAAAATAAAAACAAAAAAACAGGTCAGCTAATTAGGAGTTGAGCCAGCAATTCTGACTGAGTAGCAAAATTCTGAGTTGGCCCAAGAAAACCAAACCCCATTTGTGATTACAGATTCTGAGAAATTATTAAAATGATGAATGCAGGTCACCAACTGTCTGCTGTAGCGCATGGTTATCTATAAGATGTTCTTCAATCTGTGGTGAGTATAGGGGGCTGGTCTGCCCAACACTCATTCCAGTGTTCATCCCATGCACATGTTATAATTATAGCAAATACAGAGTTCTCAAATATAGAGTTCCCAGACACCTTGTTTGTGATTTAAATTTTTTCAGTCCACGTACATTTATGGGGAACTTTGAATCTGAACTGAATTACATGGATAAAGAAACAAGCTCTGCAAACTATCATTTTGCTTCGTGTGGATGTTAGCAAAAGACTGAGTGAATAGTAAGATGATAGACAATTAATCCAACTATTCTTTTTGGTTTACCACTCTACCAGTAAGTTGATTTTTCTTTTGAGGGTCTGAATGACATACTTACCTTCATTTTTCCATATGGTTGTATTGGACAGGTATATAGGACCTCGTGTTAACATTTCTTTCCTAGCACCTATTGCATAATAGGCAGTGTACTAAGGGCTTTGTATATATTGACTCACTGAATCCTATACCACCTTGTGAATTAAGTCCCATTTGTATTGCCACTTTACAGTGGGGAAATTAGGTCACCAAAAATGAAAATATTTTGCCCAAGGTCACAAGGAGAAAGTCTTGGCAATGGGACTTCAACTCATGCAAGTTAGCTTTGAACTCCCTTTACTTAACCATTGTACTGTTAATCCTCTGCTAAAATATTTGAACCTCTTAATGGTTGTGATACCAGAAAATCCACAGTCATAACAACTTGGACTGTAGAGAAAGTGAATAACTGTAGCAGAACACTTTGATCCCTGATTTGCAGTATTAATGCATGAGGCTTGTTCCCCAGACTTGGACTAAAACTTGGGAAATATAGCAAGCTGAAACACGTCTTGTATGGTAAGATGAACAGCTTGAAATCTGGCCTGTTCTATTCAGGCATTTATTGAGCAATATGCCTTCTAAACCAGGGACCCCCTTACTCAACTATTTAGTCCACTTGTGCTTACCAGAAGCACAATAGTAGCAAGTATTGAGAGCATTTGGGGAAGAAGAACTCAACTGATGAAAGACAATTTCAGAATGAATCAAGAGAATTGAAGACCAAAGGGGTCTCTGAGAAGGATGGGGGATGGTCCATGCCATGTTCAATATGCATTGTGTTGGGCGCCTGGGTGGTTCAGATGGTTAGGCATCTGCCTTCGGCTCAGGTCGTGATCCCAGGGTCCTGGGATCGAGTCCCGCATTGGGCTCCCTGTTCCTTGGGAGCCTGCTTCTCCCTCTGCCTCTCTCTCGCTCTGTCTCTCATGAATAAATAAATAAAATCTTTAAAAAAAATATGCATTGTGTTGATGGTATTTAAGTCAGCTGGGCCTAGAAAAAAACAAAAAAAGAAAACGGAAGTACAAGATTGTCACATTTGACTTAAGCAAATATGTCTACTTTATTCTTCCTGGTGGTTACTGTGGTGAACAGAGTACACGCATTATTATTTCCCCTGAGTAAAAAAAAAGGGCTCATATTTATAAGCAGCTTCATTATCTATTTGACTTTTCATTTTAAGCCTTAGAACTTTCTCTAGTACCAGGTGTTACACTGAGGTATGCTGAGGAGAACTCTTGAGGAAGAAAAGTAGATGGAAACAATATATCAATTCCTCAAGATAGAAACTAGAGGTTTAAAACAGTTACCATGTACCTTAAGGGCATAAACCCAAGGTCAGAAAATAAATAATTGGGATTAAAGTTTTCTCATTTCCATATCATTCCCAGAAATTTATGTGGTATTTTGTTATAACTAGGTGGCTGCAATTTCTTTTTCCCAAGACAATTGAAAATAAATGGGTTGCGGTTGTGAGTAGAATGTAGAATGATTAGTCTAATTTTATGTTTTTGAATTAGGGAGAAAAATGAGTGTCATTCAGATTAGGGTTGGACATCTGTGATGTCCATTTTATCCTTTTTACTGTGATTTTTAAATAGGCTTTAATATTTAGAATGGTTTTAAATTTATAGAAATACTGGGAAGAGAGTACAGCATTCTCATGTATTCCCACACCCAATTATTAGTATATTAATATGATGAATTTGTTACAACTAATGAATCAATATTAATACATTATTTTAACTGAAGCCCGCTGCTGTTGACTCTACTATGGAATACACCTTTCAGACTTATTTAATTTTTACATAGCGTTCTTTTTTTGATTCAGGATCTCATCAAGTGTGTCATATTACTTTTAGTCTTCTTGCCTCCTTAAGCTTCTCTTGGCTGAGACAGTTTCTTAGACTTCTTGTGATTTTGATGACCTAGACAATTTTGAGGAATACTGGTCAGCTATCTTATAGAATGCCCCTAGGTTGGAATTTTTCTGATTTTTTTCTCCTGATTAGATGGGGTTATTAGAAGGAAGATGGAAAATGAAAGTGACATTTTTCATCACATCATATGAAAGGCATAGACCATTGACATGATTATGACTATTGGTGTTGATCTTGATCACCTGACAAAAGCACTTTCTCCATAGTAAAGTCACTTGTCACCTCTCTCCATCCTGTACTCTAGAAGGAACTTACTATGTGCAGCCTGCACTTTGGGCGTGAGAAGTTATATAGTCCTTTTTATTTAGGGTAGAGCATCTACAAAATTTATTTGGATTTTTTTTTTTTTTTTGCAAAGAGATTTGTTTCTTTTTCCCGTTTACTAATTTGCTCAATCATTTCTTTATGTGAGTATGGACTCGTTTTTATTTTATACTTTGGGTTTTAATTCAATACTAATTTATTATTTTTCAGTTCAAATTCTTTCACGTTTGTCCATTGGGAGATCTTTTCAGATGACTTCTGTATTTTTGACATACCCCCATGATGAAGAGGTTTTTATTTTTGTTTGTTTTGTTTTTGGAGAACTTTGTTATGTTCTGGTACTATAAGATACTCTAGGATCATCTTGTATATTTCCTGTCCAAATTCTGGAATCAGCCATTTCTCCAAGGAGCCTGGCTCCTTTTATTGGAAAATGGTATTAGAAACCAGTGTCTGGGTGCTGTGTATTCTCATTGCTGCTTTTAGGCACTCTCAGTTGACAGAACAACAACAACAAAAATATGTGTGTGAATACTAACCCTGGTGTAAACATGTATCTATATCTGTTCTATATCTATATCATCAATATCTGTTCTATACCTGTGTCTATACCTATATCTATTAAGCTAAACATGAGTGGACACTAATTATTCCAACTCTTAATCTGTTGCCACATGGATCATTTTAGCTTCCTTTCTTGATTATTTGTAAATTTTCACTCCAAATGTTGAAAATTTGCCTCCCACATCAGACATACATTTATTGAAATATTCAATTCAGGATTCGTTATCTTCCCATGGGAAAAGCCTTTATCGACTCAAGTTATAGTGCTTATGTGCAGTTCCTTTTACCTTTAGCCTTGTAGACTCGACTCCTTTTCAAGGTTACATGAGTCTGCACCTTTTGTCCTGGAGCCCATCAATAAAGTTGCCTAATTATATATTCGTAGTATAGTTAGAGTAACTTGCCACAGTCTGAATTCCTCCTTGGGAATCCCCTAAGCTCCTAAATTACTATTATTTGTTTTTACTTGGCATGCAGTAAGTTTCACTCTTTGTTCTGTAAGTTCTATGGTTATGGATAAATGGATAGGAGTCATATATCTATAATTACACTATCACACAGGAAAGTTTTAGAGGCCTAAATAATTTGTGCCCTCCTGCCCTCTCTCCCTCTCCCTGGTATTACTGACCTTTTTAAATCATATGTATTTTTGCCTTTTCCAAAATGAAACATGTAGTATATATTCTTTTCACACTGGTCTCTTTCACTTAGCATATACTATTGTTTCCTCACTTTTGTGGCTTGATAGTCCATTTCTTTTTGTTGGTATATTTTGTTTTATTGTACATATGAACTACAGTTTCTAATTCATTTACTTATTGAAGGACATCTTTTTTATTATTATTATTATTATGTTATGTTAGTCACCATACAGTACATCATTAATTTTTGATGTAGTGTTCCACAATTCATTGTTTGTGTATAATACCCAGTGCTCCATACAATACATGCCCTCCTTAATACCCATCACCGGGCCAACCCACCCCTCCATTCACCCCCCCTCTAAAACCCTCAGTTTGTTTCTCGGATTCCATAGTCTTTCATGGTTCTTCTCCTCCTCTGATTCCCTCCCCCTTCATTTTTCCCTTCCCTCTCCTAATGTCCTCCATGCTATTCCTTATGTTCCACAAATAAGTGAAACTGTATGATAATTGTCTTTCTCTGCTTGACTTATTTCGCTTAGCATTATCTCCTCCAGTCCCATCCATGTTGATGCAAATGTTGGGTATTCATCCTTTCTGATGGCTGAGTAATATTCCATTGTATATATGGACCACATCTTCTTTATGCATTCGTCTGTTGAAGGACATCTCAGCTCCTTCCACAGTTTGGCTATCGTGGACATTTGCTACTATGAACATTGGGGTGCATATGGCCCTTATTGAAAGACATCTTGATTCCTTCCACATTTTGGCAGTTACAAATGAGTTGATAAAGACATTGGTGTGCGTCATTATCTGTGGAAATGTTTTCAAATCAAATGAGTAAATACTTAGTGGTGCAACAGATGGATTATATAGGGAGACCAAATTTAGTTTTAGATGAAACTTCTAACCTGTCTTCCAAAGTGGCTGTATCATTTTGCATGTCTACCATCAATCAAGGAGAGTTTTTGTTGTTCCACATCCTTGCCAACAATTGCTATTGTCAGTTTTTGGATGTGAGTCATTACAATAGGTGTGTAATGGTAACTCACTGTTTAATTTGCAATTCTCCACCAACAAATGATGTTCAGTAAATTTTCATATGCTTATTAGCCATCTACAGGTCTTTTTTGTAAAGTATATGTTCAGGTCCTTTGCTTATTATTTAACTATGTTATTTGTTTCCCTACTGTAGAGTTTTAAGAAGAGTCTATATTTTGGATCCAAAAGCGCATATATGGGCTTTCCATTTTTTTCCCCAGTCTCTGGTTTGTATCTGCATTCTCTTAACAGTATCTCCTACAAGGCAGAAATTTTAATTTTGATGTAAAGTTCCAATTTATCAATTTCTTTTTAATTTCATGTTTACACTTTTAGTATTATATCTAAAATCTCATCACAAAACCTAAGATCACATAGATTTTCCTCTATATTTTCTTGTAGAAACTTTATAGCTTTACATTTTACATTTAGGTGTACATTTTATTTTGAGTTAATTTTGTGAAATGTAATGCATCTTTCTAGGTTTGGTTTTGTTTTGTTGCATGAATGTCATAATATGCCAACACTATTTGTTGGAAGAACTTTCCTTTCTTCTTCAAATTTTCTTTGCTTCTTTGTCAGAGATTCACTGACTATATTTTTGTGGGTTTATTTTTGGGCTCTCTATTCTAATCCATTGATCTATGTGTCTATACATTTGCTAATACCACACTGTTCTGATTACTGTAACTTTATATTAAATTTTGGCATCCATTAGTGTAAACCTTCCAGCTTTTCTCCTTTTACTTTATTATAGAAACAGATCTTTTATCTTTCCATATACATTTTATAATCAGTTTGTGACTATATACAAAGTAGGTTCCTGGGGCGCCTGGGGGGCTCAGATGATTAAGCGTCTGCCTTCGGCTCAGGTCATGATCCCAGGGTCCTGGGATCGAGTCCTGCATCAGGTTCTCTGCTCCTTGGGAGACTGCTTCTCCCTCTGCCTCTCTCTCTCTCTGTCTCTCATGAATAAATAAATAAAATCTTAAAAAGAAAACAAAAAAAAAACAAAGTAGGTTCCTAAAATATTAAATAAGATTATGTTGAATCTACAGATAAATATGGAAGGATGGACATCCTAGCAATACTGAGTCTTCTCATCTTTGAACACAGAGTTTTGTAGATTCTCACAAATAGATCAGTACATTTTTTTTGGTCAGAATTATACATATCTATTTCATTTGGAGGTGATTTTGTAGATGTTATTTTTTTTAATTTCAAATTTTAGTTGTTCAATGCTGATATATAACAAAGCAATTAAGCAATTGGCTTTTGTATATCAACCTTGTATCCTGTGACATTGTATTACTCACTTACTGGTTCTAGAAGATTTTTTAAAAAAATCAATTCTTGTCAATAATTGTTCAACATTTGCTATATAAATTATCATATCATATGCAAATAAGAATGTTATAAAAATCATATTATATGCAAATAAAATCATCTGCAAATAGAATAGTTTTATTTTTTTCTTTGTAGTCTGTATATTTTTGATTTCCTTCTCTTGTCTTACTACACTAGCTAATACTTTCATTAAAAGGTTAATTAAGTGGTGGTGGGAGAGAACATCACTGCTTTTTCCCGTAGTGGAGGGGGTCTAATTTCTCACCATTAAATATGATTAAGTTTTTATCTCCTTGGGTAAATACCAATGAGAATAATTGGTGGATCTAATGATAAGAGTTGTTTAATTTTGCACAAAAGCACCAAACTGTCTTTGAAAGTGACTGTACTATTTTGAATTTCCATCAGCTACAAATGAAAGTTCCTGTTGCTCCACATCCTTGTGAACGTTTCATATGGTCAATGTTCTGGGTTTTGGCCATTCTAATGAGATGAGTAGTAGTATCTCGTTGTTTTAATTTGCATTTCCCTGATCTGTCTCTGTTTTTAATTCAACTGGTATATTTAGGTCATTCAAATATGTCAATTAAAATAATCCATTTTCAAATTCAAAGTGACTATTGACATAGTTAGATTAATATCTACTATGCATACAAATGTTTACTATTCATTGATTTTTTTTTCATCTTTCCTTCTTTTTCTACCTTTGTGGTTTTAGTCAAGAGAAGACATGCATCCTAGATCTGTAGTTTGGTGTGCCATGATTTGGAGAAGTTCTCAGCTACTATTACTTAAAATACTTTTGCCTCATCTCTCTCCATACACATATGATATATCTTCAGAATTATCTCAAAGTTCTTGTATATTCTGTTCTTCTATTCTTATTATCTTTTTTCCTTTATATTTCAGTTTGGGAAGTTTCTACTGACATGTTTTCAAGCTCATGTATTCTTTCCTTAGCCATGTCTAGGCTTCTGATGAGCCCACCAAAAGCATTCATTTCCATCACACATCTTTTGGTTCAAGCATTTCCTTTGATTCTTTCTTACGGTTTCTGTCTCACTGTTTGCATAGCCTATCTGTTTCTGCAAGTTGTCCAGTTTGTTATGGCTCCAGCAGCCTCTCCTTCAGTTAAGCTCATCTCCACGCATTCTTTGTATTCACCTGTTTCTCCAGGCTTCAGGTTGGCAGTTTGCTCTCAAACCTTAGTTCTTTTATGGGTACAACAAAAGTTTTTGCCTTTCAGTTTGTTCAGTTTTTTTTTCTTATTGTAAAGACAGAAATGCCTGCTTCTAAGTTCTTTGTTTTTCAGAGCTGAAACAAGAAGCCTACAATTTTTTATTTATTTACTTTTTAATTTTATTATGTTATGTTAATCACCATAGTTTTTTTGACTATTTATTTTTGTCTTTACATTTCTTTAAATTTTTTTATTATGTTATGTTAATCACCATACATTACATTATTAGTTTTTGATGTAGTGTTCCATGATTCATTGTTTGCATATAACACCCAGTGCTCCATTCAATACATGCCCTCTTTAATACCCATCACCAGGTTAACCCATGCCCCCACCCTCCTCCATTCTAGAATCCTCAGTTTGTTTCTCAGAGTCCATAGTCTCTCATGGTTCATCTCCCCCTCTGATTTCCCCCCCTTCATTTTTCCCTTCCTACTATCATCTTTTTTTTTAACATATAATGTATTATGTTTCAGAGGTACAGGTCTGTGATTCAACAGTCTTACACAATTCATAGTGCTCACCATAGCACATACCCTCCCCAATGTCTATCACCCAGCCACCCCATCCCTCCCAACCCCCACCACTCCAGCAACATTCAGTTTGTTTCCTGAGATAAAGAATTCCTCATATCAAAGAGATCATATGATACATGTCTTTCTCTGATTGACTTAATTCCTTCAGCATACTACCCTCCAGTTCTATCCATGTCATTGCAAATGGAAAGATTTCATTCCCTTTGATGGCTACATAATATTCCATTGTATATATATACCACATCTTTTTTATCCATTCATCTGTTGATGGACATCTTGGCTCTTTCCACAGTTTGACTATTGTGGACATTGGTGCTATAAACATCAGGGTGCATGTACCCCTTTGGATCCCTACATTTGTATCTTTGGGGTAAATACCCAGTAGTGCAATTGCTGGGTTGTATGGTAGCTCTATTTTCAACTTTTGGAGGTACCTCCATACTGTTTTCCAGAGTGGCTACACCAGCTTGGATTCCCACCAACAGTGTGGGGGGGGGGTTCCCCTTTCTCTGCATCCTCGCCAACATCTGTCATTTCCTGACTTGTTAATTTTAGCCATTCTGACTGGTGTGAGGTGGTATCTCATTGAGGTTTTGATTTGGATTTCCCTGATGCCGAGTGATGTTGAGCACTTTTTCATGTGTCTGTTGGCAATTTGGATGTCTTCTTTTGAAAAATGTCTGTTCATGTCTTCTGCCCATTTCTTGATTTGATTATTTGTTCTTTGGGAGTTAATTTGATAAGTTCTTTATAGATTTTGGATACTAGCCCCTTATCTGATATGTCATTTGCAAATATCTTCTCCCATTCTGTCAGTTGTCTTTTGGTTTTGTTGACGGTTTCCTTTGCTGGGCAAAAGCTTTTTATCTTGATGAAGTCCCAATAGTTCATTTATGCCGTTGTTTCCGTTGCCTTTGGCGATGTTTCTAGGAAGAAGTTGCTGAGGCTGAGGTTAAACAGGTTGCTGCTTGTTTTCTCCTTTAGGATTTTGATGGACTCTAGTCTCACATTCTTCTGCATGTGGCTGTTCAATTTTCCCAACACCATTTATTGAAGAGACTGTCTTTTTGCCATTGGACATTCTTTTCCTGCTTTGTTGAAGATTAGTTGACCATAGAGTTGAGGGTCCATTTCTGGGCTCTCTATTCTGTTCCATTGAACTATATGTCTGTTTTTGTGCCAGTATCATACAGTCTTGATGATGACAGCTTTGTAATAGAGGTGGAAGTCCGGAATTGGGATACCACCTGCTTTGCTTTTCTTTTTCAACATTTCTCTGGCTATTCGGGGTCTTTTCTGGTTCCATACACATTTTAGGATTATTTGTTCCATTTCTTTGAAAAAAGTGGATGGTATTTTGATAGGGATTGCATTGAATGTGTAGATTGCTCTAGGTAGCATGGACATCTTCACAATATTTGTTCTTCCAGTTCATGAGCATGGAACGTTTTTCCATTTCTTTGTGTCTTCCTCAATTTCTTTCATGAGATTTTTATAGTTTTCTGAGTACAGATTCTTTGCCTCTTTGGTTAGATTTATTCCTAGGTATCTTATGGTTTTGGGTGCAACTGTAAATGGGATCGACTCCTTAATTTCTCTTTCTTCTGTCTTGTTGTTGGTGTATAGGAATGCCACTGATTTCTGTGCATTGATTTTATATCCTGCCACTTGACTGAATTCCTGTATGAGTTCTAGCAGTTTTGGGGTGCAGTCTTTTGGGTTTTCCACATTAAGTGTCATATCATCTGCAAAGAGTGAGAGTTTGACTTCTTTGCCAATTCAAATGCCTTTTATTTCTTTTTGTTGTCTGATTGCTGTGGCTAGGACTTCTAGTACTATGTTGAGTAGCAGTGGTGATAGTGGACATCCCTGCCATGTTCCTGACCTTAGGGGGTAAGCTCTCAGTTTTTCCCCATTGAGAATGATATTCGCTGTGGGTATTTCATAGATGGCTTTTATGAAATTGAGGTATGTACCCTCTATCCCTATACTCTGAAGAGTTTTGATCAAGAAAGGATGCTGTACTTTGTCAAATGCTTTTTCTGCAACTATTGAGAGGATCATATGGTTCTTGTTCTTTCTTTTATAAATCTTGTTTTTTCTTTGTTCTTGTGATATAATGGTATCACATTGATTGATTTGCGGATGTTGAACCAATCTTGCAGCCCAGGGATAAATCCCACTTGGTCATGGTGAATAATCTTTTTAATGTACTTTTGGATCCTATTGGCTAGTATTTTGGTGAGAATTTTTGCATCCATGTTCATCAGGGATATGGGTCTGTAATTCTTTTTGATAGGGTCTTTGGTTTTGGGATCAAGGTAATGGTGGCCTCATAAAATGAGTTTGGAAGTTTTCCTTCCATTTCTATTTTTTTGGAACAGTTTCAGAAGAATAGGTATTAATTCTTCTTTCAATGTTTGGTAGAATTCCCCTGGGAAGCCATCTGGCCCTGGGCTCTTGTTTATTGGGAGATATTGATTACTGCTTAAATTTCCTTAGTGGTTATAGGTCTGTTCAGGTTTTCTATTTCTTCCTGGTTCACTTTTGGTAGTTTATACATCTCTAAGAATGCATCTATTTCTTCCAGATTATCTAATTTGCTACCATAAAGTTGCTCATAATATGTTTTTCTAATTGTATTTCTTTGGTATTGGTTGGGATCTCTCCTCTTTCATTCTTGATTTTATTTATTTGGGTCATTTCTCTTTTCTTTTTGATGAGTCTGGCCAGAGGTTTATCAATCTTGTTAATTCTTTCAAAGAACCAGCTCCTAGTTTCGTTCTACAGCTCTTTTGGTTTCTATTTCATTGATTTCTGCTCTGATCTTTATTATTTCTCTTCTCCTGCTGTGTCTGGGCTTTATTTGCTGTTCTTTCTCCAGCTCCTTTAGGTGTAGGGTTAGGTTGTGTTTCTTGTTTCTTGAGAAAGTCTTGTATTGCTATATACTTTCCTGTTAGGACTGCCTTTACTGTATCCCAAAGATTTTGAATGGTTGTGTTTTCATTTTCATTTGTTTCCATGATTTTTTTAAATTCTTCTTTAATTTCCTGGTTGACCCATTCATTCTTTAGTACGACACTCTTTAGCCTCCATATATTTGAGTTCTTTCCGACTTTCCTCTTGTGATTGGGTTCTAGTTTCAAAGCATTGCGGTCTGAAAATATGCAGAGAAAGATCCCAATATTTTGGTACCAGTTGTGAACTGATTTGTGACCTAGGATATAATCTATTCTGGAGAATGTTCCATGTGCACTAGAGAAGAATGTGTATTCTTTTGCTTTGGGATGGAATGCTCTGAATATATCTGAAGTCCATTTGGTCCAGTGTGTCATTTAAAGTCTTTATTTCCTTGTTGATCTTTTGCTTAGATGATCTATCCATTTCAGTGAGGGAGGTGTTAAAGGTCACCACTATTATTGTATTGTTGTCAATGTGTTTCTTTGCTTTTGCTAATAATCGGCTTATATAATTGGCTGCTCCCATGTTAGGGGCATAGATATTTACAATTGTTAGATCTTCTTGTTGGATAGACCCTTTAAGTAGGATATAGTGTCCTTCCTCATCTCGTATTACAGTCTTTGGTTTAAGATCTAATTTGTCTGATATAAGGATTGCCACCCCAGCTTTCTTTTGGTGTCCATTAGCATGGTAAATGGCCTTCCACCCCCTCACTTTCAATCTGGAGGTGCCTTTGGTTCTAAAATGAGTCTCTTGCAGACAGCATATCAATGGGCCTTTTTTTTTTATCCAATCTGATAGTCTGTGTTTCGATTGAGGCATTCGGCCCATTTATATTCACGGTAAGTATTGAAAGATATGAATTTAGTGCCATTGTATTTCCTGTAAGGTGACTGTTACTGTATATTGTCTGTGTTCCTTTCTGGTCTCTGTTATTTTTAGGCTCTCTCTTTGCTTAGAGGATCCCTTTCAATATTTCTTGTAGGGCTGGTTTTATGTTTGCAAATCCCTTTAGTTTTTGTTTGTCCTGGAAGCTTTTTATCTCTCCTTCTATTTTCAATGACAGCCTAGCTGGATCTAGTATTTTTGGTTGCATGTTTTTCTCCTTTAGTGCTCTGAATATATCATGCCAGTCCTTTCTGGCCTGCCAGGTCTCTGTGGATACGTCTGTTGCCATTCTAATGTTTCTACCATTGTAGTTTGCAGATCTCTTCTCCGGAGCTGCTTTCAGGATTTTCTCTTTGTCTCTGAGACTCGTAAGTTTTACTATTAGATGTCGGGGTGTTGACCTATTTGTATTGATTTTGAGGGGGGTTCTCTGTGCCTCCTGGATTTTGATGCCTGTTTCCTTCCCCAAATTAGGGAAGTTCTCTGGTATAATTTGCTCTAATATACCTTCTGCCCCTCTCTCTCTTTCTTCTTCTCCTGGGATCCCAATTATTCTAATGTTGTTTCATCTTATGGTATCATTTATCTCTCGGATTCTGCCCTCGTGATCTAGTAATTGTTTATCTCTCTTTTTCTCAGCTTCTTTATTTTCCATCATTTGGTGTTCTGTATCACTAATTCTCTCTTTTGCCTCATTTATCCTAGCAGTTAGCAGCCCCATTTTTGATTGTACCTCATTCATAGCCTTTTTGATTTTGACTTGGTTAGATTTTAGTTCTTTTATTTTTCCAGAAAGGGTTTCTCTAGTATCTTCCATGCTTTTTTCAAGCCCAGGTAGTATCTTTATAATCGTCATTCTCAACTCTAACTCTGACATCTTACTAATGTCCATATTGATTAGGTCCCTGGCAGTCAGTACTGCCTTTGTTCTTTTTTTTTTTTTGAGGTGATTTTTTCCATCTTGTCATTTTGTCCAGAGGAGAATAGATGAATGAGAGAACAAAATGCTAACAGGGTAACTATGACCACAGAAAAATATACACTCAACAAATCAGAAGAGGCCTGAAACTGGGGGAAAAGAAAGGGATAGGAAGAAAAAAGAAAAAAAAAAGAAAAAGATTAAAAAAAAAAAGAATATGATCAAATATGATCAGGCTGGTGCATTGATCAGTGCCACACACTAGATTTGGGGCTTATTTTGGTCTCTTAGAAGAAAGTGCCTCCCAAAATTTTAAAGAAAGAAAAACTTACATATTTACAAAAATAAGGGTAAATATAGCATTATAGAGAGGAATATGACTCTAAAGATGAAAATTATAGAAGATTTTATAAAAGGAATTGATAAGATAAGAAATTGGTTGAAAAAAGAAAGAAGAGGAATTAAAAAAAAAAGGAGAGAATGTGATCAGGCAGGAGACTAGAACAAAGCTGTACACTAGAGATTTAGGGTATATTTTGGTCTGTTAGGAGAAACCATATCCCAAAATTTTAAAAGGCAACAACTTATATATATACCAAAAATAAGGTTAACTATTATGAAGTGATAGAATATGACTCTAAAAATGAAAAATAAACAAGATTTTTAAAAAAGGGATTGATAAGATGTTGGTTGAAAGAGGGAAAAAGAAAAATTAAAAAAAAAAGAAAAAGACAAAAAAGAAAATTAAAAAAAATTAACTTTGAAAGACTAAAGAATCAGGGGGAAAAAAGCCATGAATTGTGTTTGCAGTATTCCCCTAGTGCTGGCGTTCTGCCATTCTCATTGATTGGTAGACTTGGTCTTGGCTGGGTATTCTTGCTGATCTTCTGGGGGAGGGTCCTGTTGCCATCGTTCTCAAAGGTCTTTGCCAGAGGCGGAATTACCGCACTCTTGCCGGGGACCGGACTAAGTAATCTGCTCGGGTTTGCTCTCGGGAGCTTTTGTACCCTGGAAGCTTTCCCTACAGCTTTGGAGGATGAGAGTGAAAATGGCAGCCTCCCAATCTCTGTCCCAGAGGAGCCAAGAACTCAGGTCCCCACTCCTCAGTGAGCCCCCAGAGAAAAGCTGTCAATCACTCCCATCTCCCTGGTCTCTGGCCTGTGACTAAGGGTTTCTATCTCTGACACCCGACCCCATTTGGAGTCTCCAAACCCAGCAGATTCCTGAGGTGCGCTCCTGTGCCACTCCTCCTGGGGGAGGAAAGGGAGTCTTCCCAGATCTGCCACTTGTTGGGTCCCTGCTGGAAGAGCAGTGGCCCAACTGTGCCATGGATCACAGTTTATGGCAACCCCAAGCTGAGAGCCCACTCCTCTGATCCATCTCTGCAGCTGGCTTCCCCGCTCAGATACCTGGGAGCTCTGCTGCACTCAGGCACCGCCGTCTTCCTGTGACTCCAAGGGTCCTGAGACCACACTGTCCCAGCGAGGGTTCCACCCCTGCTCAGCCACTAGAGCAACGTCCCTCACTGGAGCAAACTTCTAAAAGTTCCAATTTTGTGCTCCGGTGCTCTGTCACTTGCCAGTAGCTGGTGATAGAGGCCCCCTCCTCCCTTGGTCTATCTTCCCAAATATCACCTTGGATTCACTTCCCCGCACGTCCTACCTTCCAGAAAGTGGTCACTTTTATGTTCAGAGAGTTCCTGCTATTCTTGTCTTCAATTTCCTGTTGCGTTCGTAGGTGTTCAGAATGGTTTGATCCCTATCTAGCTGAATTCTGGGACCAGAGCAAATGTAGGTGTCCTACGCCTCTGCCATCTTGCTGCTCCACCTAAAGAAGCCTACCATTTTTTAAAAAGCAGTATTCAGACTGTTTATTTAATGGTTTTACTCTCTGTGCAGAAAATCACACAGTGAGTAGGAAATGTATATCTTTTACTTATTTATTTATTTACCGAATTTGACATATACTTGACATACAAGGTAGTGATTCAACAATGCTATAGATCATGCAGTGCTCACTACAATAAGAGCAGTCACCGTCTATCACCCCCAACATAATGACAATATTATTGACTGTATTTCTTTTTTTAAATTTTATATTGTTAAGTTAATCACCATACATTACATCATTAGTTTTAGATGTAGTGTTCCATGATTCATTGTTTGTGCATAACACCCAGTGCTCCATGCAGAATGTGCCCTCGTTAATACCCATCACCAGGCCAACCCATCCTCCCACCTCCCTCCCCGCTAGAACCCTCAGTTTGTTTTTCAGAGTCCATCATCTCTCATGGTTCATCTCCCCCTCCGACATCCCCCCCCCCATTCTTCCCCTCCTGCTATCTTCTTTTTTTTTTTTTTCTTAACATATATTGCATTACTTGTTTCAGAGGTACAGATCTGAGATTCAACAGTCTTGCACAATTCACAGCACTCACCAGAGCACATACCCTCCCCAGTGTCTATCATCCAGTCACCCCATTCCTCCCACCCCACTCCCCACTCCAGCAACCCTCAGTTTGTTTCCTGAGATAAAGAATTCCTCATATCAGTGAGGTCATATGATACATGTCTTTCTCTGTTTGACTTATTTTGCTCAGCATAATACCCTCCAGTTCCATCCACGTCATTGCAAATGGCAAGATCTCATTCCTTTTGATGGCTGCATAATATTCCATTGTATATATATACCACATCTTCTTTATCCATTCATCTGTCGGTGGACATCTTGGCTCTTTCCACAGTTTGGCTATTGTGGACATTGCTGATATAAACATTGGGGCGCATGTACCCCTTCGGATCCCTACATTTGTATCTTTGGGGTAAATACCCAGTAGTGCAATTGCTGGGTTGTATGGTAGCTCTATTTTCAACTTTTGGAGGAACCTCCATACCGTTTTTCAGAGTGGCTTCACCAGCTTGGATTCCCACCAACAGTGTAGGGGGTTTCCCCTTTCTCTGCATCCCCGCCAACATCTGTCATTTCCTGACTTGTTAATATTAGCCATTCTGACTGATGTGAGGTGATATGTCATTGAGGTTTTGATTTGGATTTCCCTGATGCCGAGCGATGTTGAGAACTTTTTCATGTGTCTGTTGGCCATTTGGATGTCTTCTTTTGAAAAATGTGTGTTCATGTCTTCTGCCCATTTCTTGATTTGATTATTTGTTCTTTGGGAGTTGATTTGATAAGTTCTTTATAGATTTTGGATACTAGACCTTTATCTAATATGTCATTTGCAAATATCTTCTCCCATTCTGTCGGTTGTCTTTTGGTTTTGTTGACGGTTTCCTTTGCTGTGCAAAAGCTTTTTATCTTGATGAAGTCCCAAGAGTTCATTTTTTTGCCCTTGCTTCCCTTGCCTTTGGTGATGTTTCTAGGAAGAAGCTGCTGCGCCTGAGGTTGAAGAGGTTGCTGCCTGTGTTCTCCTTTAGGATTTTGATGGACTCCTGTCTCACATTGAGGTCTTTCAACCCTTTTGAGTCTATTTTTGTGTGTGGTGTAAGGAAATGTCAAGTTTCATTCTTCTGCATGTGGTTGTCCAATTTTCCCAACACCATTTGTTGAAGAGACTGTCTTTTTGCCATTGGACATTCTTTCCTCCTTTGTCAAAGATGAGTTGACCATAGTGTTAAGGGTCCATTTCTGGGCTCTCTATTCTGTTCCATTGAACTATATGTCTGTTTTTGTGCCAGTACCATACTGTCTTGATGATGACAGCTTTGTAATAGAGGTGGAAGTCCGGAATTGGGATACCACCAGCTTTGCTTTTCTTTTTCAACATTTCTCTGGCTATTCGGGGTCTTTTCTGGTTCCATACACATTTTAGGATTATTTGTTCCATTTCTTTGAAAAAAGTGGATGGTATTTTGATAGGGATTGCATTGAATGTGTAGATTGCTCTAGGTAGCATGGATATCTTCACAATATTTGTTCTTCCAGTTCATGAGCATGGAACGTTTTTCCATTTCTTTGTGTCTTCCTCAAATTCTTTCATGAGTATTTTATAGTTTTCTGAGTACAGATCCTTTGTCTCTTTGTTTAGATTTATTCGTAGGTATCTTAAGGTATTGGGTGCAATTGTAAATGAGATCAACTCCTTAATTTCTCTTTCTTCTGTCTTGTTGTTGGTGTATAGGAATGCCACTGACTTCTGTGCATTGATTTTATATCCTGCCACTTGACTGAATTCCTGTATGAGTACTAGCAGTTTTGGGGTGGAGTCTTTGGGGTTTTCCACATAAAGTATCATATCATCTGTGAAGAGTGAGAATTTGACTTCTTCTTTGCCAATTCAAATGCCTTTTATTTCTTTTTGTTGTGTGATTGCTGTGGCTAGGACTTCTAATACTATGTGGAATAGCAGTGGTGATAGTGGACAACCCTGCCATGTTCCTGACCTTAGGGGGAAAGCTCTCAGTTTGTCCCCATTGAGAATCATATTCGCTGTAGGTTTTTCATAGATGGCTTTTACGATATTGAGGTATGTACCTTCTATGCCTATACTCTGAAGAGGAAAGGATGCTATACTTTGTCAAATGCTTTTTCTGCAACTATTGATAGGATAATATGGTTCTTGTTCTTTCTTTTGTTAATGTATTGTATCACGTTGATTGATTTGCGGATGTTGAACCAACCTTGCAGCCCAGGGATAAATCCCACTTGGTCGTGGTGAATAATCCTTTTAATGTACTGTTGGATCCTATTGGCTAGTATTTTGGTGAGAATTTTTGCATCCATGTTCATCAAGGATATGGGTCTGTAATTCTCCCTTTTGATGGGGTCTTTGTCTGGTTTTGGGATCAAGGTAATGGTGGCCTCATAAAATGAGTTTGGAAGTTTTCCTTCCATTTCTATTTTTTGGAACAGTTTCAGAAGAACAGGTATTAATTCTTCTTTAAATGTTTGGTAGAATTCCCCTGGGAAGCCATCTGGCCCTGGGCTTTTGTTTATTGGGAGATTTTTGATGACGGCTTCAATTTCCTTAGTGGTTATAGGTCTGTTCAGGTTTTCTATTTCTTCCTTGTTCAGTTTGGGTAGTTGATACATCTCTAGGAATGCATCCATGTCTTCGAGGTTATCTAATTTGCTGGCATATTGTTGCTCATAATATGTTCTTATAATTGTTTGTCTTTGTTGTTGGTTATGATCTCTCCTCTTTCTTTCATGATTTTGTTGATTTGGGTCATTTCTCTTTTCTTTTTGATAAGTCTGGCCAGGGTTTTATCAATCTTGTTAATTCTTTCAAAGAACCAGCTCCTAGTTTCATTTATCTGTTCTACTGTTCTTTTAGTTTCTATTTCATTGATTTCTGCTCTGATCTTTATTATTTCTCTTCTCCTGCTGTGTTTAGGCTTTATTTGCTGTTCTTTCTCCACCTCCTTTAGGGGTAGGGTTAGGTTGTGTATTTGAGACCTTTCTTGTTTCTTGAGAAAGGCTTGTATAGCTATATACATTCCTCTTAGGACTGCCTTTGCTGCATCCCAAAGATTTTGAATAGTTGTGTTTTAATTTTCATTGCTTTTCATGAATTTTTTAAATTCTTCTTTAATTTCCTGGTTTACCCATTCATTCTTAAGTAGGATGCTCTTTAGCCTCCATGTATTTGAGTTCTTTCTGACTTTCCTCTTGTGATTGAGTTCTAGTTTCAAAGCACTGTTGTCTGAAAATAAGCAGGGAATGATCCCAACCTTTTGGTACCAGTTGAGACCTGATTTATGACCTAGGATGTGATCTATTCTGGAGAATGTTCCATGCAGACTAGAGAAGAATGTGTATTCTGTTGCTTTAGGATGAAATGTTCTGAATATATCTGTGAAGTCCATTTGGTCCAGTGTGTCATTTAAAGTCTTTATTTCCTTGTTGATCTTTTGCTTAGATGATCTGTCCATTTCAGTGAGGAGGGTGTTAAGGTCCCCCACTATTATTGTATTGTTGTCAATGTGTTTCTTTGCTTTTGTTATTAATTTGGTTATATAAGTGGCTGCTCCCATGTTAGGGGCATAGATATTTACAATTGTTAGATCTTCTTGTTGGATAGACCCTTTAAGTAGGATATAGTGTCCTTCCTCATCTCTTATTACAGTCTTTGGTTTAAAATCTAATTTGTCTGATATAAGGATTGCCACCCCAGCTTTCTTTTGGTGTCCATTAGCATGGTAAATTGTTTTCCATTCCCTCACTTTCAATCTGGCAGTGCCTTTGGTTCTAAAATGAATGTCTTGTGACAGCATATCGATGGGTCTTGTTTTTTAATCCAATCTGATAGCCTGTGTCTTTTGATTGGGGCATTTAGCCCATTTACATTCAGGGTAACTGTTGAAAGATATGAATTTAAAGCCATTATATTGCCTGTAACATGACTGTTACTCTATATTGTCTGTGTTCCTTTCTGGTCTATGTTGCTTTTAGGCTCTCTCTTTGCTTTGAGGACCCCTTTCAAGGTTTCTTGTAGGGCTGGTTTCGTGTTTGCAAATTCCTTTAGTTTTTGTTTGTCAACAGACAACAAAAACAACAGAAAATATACTCTAAACAAATCAGAAAAGACCTTTCAGAAAGTGGTGGCTTTTCTGTTCAGAGAGTTGTTGCTATTCTTTTCTTTGATCTCCTGTTGAGTTCGTAGGTGTTCAGAATGGTTTGATCCCTATCCAGCTGAATTCCTGAGACCAGATGAAATCCAGGTCTCCTACTCCTCCTCCATCTTGCTCCGCCCCTATTGCTATACTTTTCATTCTTGTGATTTATTTATTTTATAATTGCAAGTCTGTACCTTTTAATCCCCTTAATGTATTTTACCTATCTCCTCACCACCCTTCCCTGTGTCAACCACCAGTCTGTTCTCTGTATTTATGGATCTGTTTTGCTTTGTTTGTTCACTTATGATTTTTAGACTCCTTAGATATGTGAAATCATTTGGTATTTTTAAGACTTATTTCACTTAGCATAATACCCTCCAGGAACATCTGTGTATACCTTTTAATTGGGCATTCTAAAGGGTTCTTGGGACCAGAGAGAGAGGTTAATACAAAAGTTTATCTATTGTACTATCTTGTCATGCTATCTGGTTGATTTAAAAAAGCATATGTGTTTGTAAGAAAATCTGGTTATATTTGTAGTGAAGAATAATGTAACACTTTTAGTTTAAAAAATAAGAAGTTATAAGAGGAATGTAGGATGACTAGAAATAGCTAGGCAATGCCAATGCAATTTTTGTAGCAAATATATAATTTTTAAACCTAATAATTTTGTTGTTATTGATGAGCTCTGTAAAGGACAGTCCTGCCTTAGAGACCTTTCAGTTTTATAAGGTTATGAAAAATATACAGTGTTATTTCCTGGAAAAAATTGTAGTGGATGCATTTTGTGTACAGACAGAGAATTTAATCTAAATTCAACAATTTACTAATGCATTAAAACAGGAACAGAAATGTTTGATTTCCTCAAGTGAGGGTGACTGCTACAGCCTTGCTGTCTATCTTGTGACTTTTGAAGTATATCTACAAATAAGATTTATTTTCTTAAATGAACAACTTTGAATTTTTTAATATTTTAAATTATCTTCACTATACTTATATCTGTTATCTTCACTATACCTACATCTGTGCCAGGTATGTTTTTGTTGTCTAATGGATGTGGTACTGAAGTGGATAAAATCAATACTGTATTATCTGGGCATGAATTGTGCTCACAAGTGGATTATCCTGACTGTGTTTTTCTGTCTTGTTCTTGACAGTCAAAAATTTTTTTTTGGTCTCGATATCTTTAAGTAAACTACAAGTTTTATTCCTGTAAATATTAACCTAGGATTGGCATAAATGTGAAAATAAATCTTTGAAAATCAATTTAATTAATTCTAAAAAGAAATAGAAATACTTTAATGGCAGCCCTGTCATTGCTAAATAGAATTAGACAACAATTAAATAATAGAGTGATTTCACCAGTTTGTAGCACTCATGGATTTCTTCAGATATCTCAAAGGAGTATTGTAATAATACCAACAAATTTATAAAAAAAGATTAGTTTCATGGTACTTTAACTCTTAGAAGTGGCAGGGTATAAACAAACACAATTAGAAGTTAGTTTTTTTTTTTTATTTTAGAGAGAGAAAGAGAGAGCAAGAGTGGGGGGAGGGGCAGAAGGAAAGAGAGAGAGAGGAGAATCTCAAGGAGACTCCCCTCTGAGCACAGAAAAACCCTGACAAGGGGCTCAATCTCAGGACCCTGAAATTATAACCTGAGCCAAAATCAAGAGTTGGACACTTAACCAACTGAACCACCCAGGTGCCCCCCTTTTTATTTTTTAAAAGATCTTATATTTAAGTAATTTCTATACCCAACGTGGGCCTTGAACTTACAACCCCAAGATCAAGAGTCACATGCTCTGCTGACTGAGCCAGCAAGGTGTCCCTAGAAGCTAGTCTTAACTGTACATAGTCAACTAATTAACTTTGCTCTTAGACAAGTTGTGCATCTTTTCAGATACTATCTGTAGTGTAAGACTCCTTCAATGACTGAAATTCACACATGGATAATTTATGATTGTTTTTTTCAAGACTAACATTTTAGAGTCATTGTTATTTAACAATACAAGTGGGGAAACAGGGTGTTACAAAATCAGACCAAATAATATATGATATGATATTGAAATAAATTTCATAACAGTGTATAGAAATCTGGAGCTTTATTGTTTAGCACTTATATCAGGAGAATACAAGAAATCTGTTCTACTTAATATGGAAATGTTTAAAGGATGCATTTTAAATACATGCCATCTGTTGGGGAACCTGGGTGGCTCAGTCGGGTGAGTGTCCAACTCTTGATTTCAGCTCAAGTCATGATCTCAGGGTTGTGTGATCAAGCCCTGCATTAGGCTCCATGCTGGGCAATGAGCCTGATTAAGATTCTCTCTCACCCTCTCCCTCCATCCCTCACCTGCCTCTCTCTCGCTCTTCCTCTCTAAAGGAATATGTACATATATATATATGCCATCTGCACTATTATTATTTGAAAATGACTGCTATAAACAGAAATGTTAATAGAAATATAGAATAGTAATAGAAAACCATTTCTGACATTTGAATTGATTTTGATCAGAACTTTATTATCAGAGAATACTATATTTCATTTTCTCTATATGATTATATTCAGTTAATAATAATGACTATGTAAAAAAATATTGACTGCTTCATACTTACTTCATGCCAGACATGTGTTAATTCTTCAGTGTCTTGACTTTTTTAATCTTAATAACAACACCATGTAGAAATAATCTTTTCCTCTAATTCACCTTGAAGTAACAAATCTATTACAGTCAGAGCTGGAATTCCAAGCCAAGCAATTTGGTTTTAGAACTTGTATGTGTTACTACTTCTCCATTAAGAGAATTTTAAGAGAAAAAAAAGAGACTTTTAAGAGAAATGAAATAATTATCAACAAAACGCGCTATAAGATTCCACCTCTGATGCCTTTTAAAAGAGAGATATCAAGTATTTATAAAAAGTATTTTATTTTTGTAAGAAATGCTACAATTACAAATATAAAATCATTTTGGTTTAATGGGATAAAAGATTTTGCACATTAGATAGTGTCAGACACCGAGTTTCAGAATTTATTTTCCTGTCATTCTCTGTCTCCTAGTATATGAGTCAACCTCTGTGAACACGGTCAACAAGGCTTCCCCTCTCAAGATGCTCACAGTTCAAAAGGAGAAATAAATGAGTGAAAAATAAATAGCAAACTGGATATGTGGACTTCAATAAATTGAATTTTTTCAGGGATTTCAATAATAGTTTTTACAGAATAAAATGTATTAAAATATAATCCAACAGCATTGAGAGAAGTCTAGAAATTTCACATCTGCCACTTAAAAGCAGTAGTTTTTTTCTCTTATTCTCTCCATCAGCACACTTATATACAAACTCAGTAATTTCTTGAACATAGTCTATTTTAACTTCCATTGTGATAATAAGAAAATCATTCAAACAAAGCAGCTCTGTTGCCTCGGTAACGTTTTTCTTTCATGTTATTCATCTGGTTCCAGATAGGGAACCATTTTAACCATCAGTAAAGACATGCAGATTATATCCCCTAATGAATGACAGGGTTTCTATCCAACCTGAATAATGAAATTCACTTGTAGGAGAAATATCTCTCTGTAAAACAAGATGGAATTTTTGTTGAGATGCAGGAATACGTGGAAGCTATAACATAATCACTCTTTACCTACTAGGTTTCCATGAGGCAAACATTGTCTACACATATAAATAGTGTGTGATTAAATAAAAATACACACAACTCTTGCCCTCCAAGAATTCACAGGTCTGTAGGAAAGACATATGAGCAAACAACAACAAAAGTGACAACAAAAACCCAAAACCAAATACTTTACCAAGTGATAAATATTTTGTTTTTCTACTACAAGGTGCCTCAGTGATTTGAGATAGTTAATTCACACTGTGTCATGTGGTCTATTCACCGAGGCTCTGTCTATATATACTCACTAGCAGAAAAATTCAAATCCCAAATGTGCTATTGAATGGAGCGGATCAGATACGGTTTGTCCATGTGGCAGTGTGATTGGCAGGAATTCAAAAGTACCATTCACTTCCTTTGAGCAGCTGTGTTTTAAGATCAAGCTGACCAATTTGAATGGAAGTTTTGGTTGGAATGTTTTTCAGAACTGTTCCTTCAGAGAATGTGTAGATGCAGCTACAGCACAATTTAGGCATGCCTGTGCAATGGTGAGCATTTCAGTGATGCCTCCCCGTATAACCTCCATTTAGAAACAACTTTTCTTATGCCTCTAAACTACTTACAGTTTTGCCTGTCCCGATTATAGGGCCACCGCCATACATTCCCTTGTGTCTTTTTTTTTTTAAGATTATTTATTTGAGAGAGAGAGAAAGATAGAACGGTGAGCACGAGTGGGGGACGGGCAAAGGGAGAGGGAGAAGCAGGCTCCCCTCTGGGCAGGGAGCCCGATGTGGGGCTCAATGCCAGGACCCTGGTATTGTAATGTAATGTAATTTAACAAATGTTTTTAGAGAATATTAGATGTATTTACCCTAGAATACATGCCAGAAGAACATTTGGAATACCATTATTACAAGGTTTTTTGGGACAGAGATTGGTCAATACACCAGGTGTTCTGTTAATATTTAGTAGAAACAGAAAACTTATTTATTGAGTTTGGGGGGAAAATAGTTAAAGGGTAAACGCAGAAAAAATATTTTTAAAGCTTATTAGTATTGAAAATTAATGGAATAAATGTGCTAACACCAAAAGGAAGTTAAATTTTAAGGCTGTGATTCAACATGGTCCAAATATGTTAATTTAATAAAAAGAAACTTTATCATGATATGAATGTTTACATATTTAAATGTTACTAATTTAGGTATGATTAGTATATTGATAAATATAATAACTCATTTCATATTGCTAATGGGTACTCATATATAGGAAATATCTAATAAAATTACATTAGACTATGATGAGAATTGTATTAATGGAGTAGTAGTAGACTTTTTAAAGGCACTAGGGAGCTAGTCCAGAGGACTAAGGAATTTTACATCTGTTATATGTCTAAATAAATTTTTTAAATACTATTTCCTGACCTTGGTAATTGCTCCCTTGTATTGTAATTCAACACCTTCATAATAAGGTGGTGACTGTAATAATGTTCTTATCTCATTCTATAAAATGAAAATAAATCCACAGTAGATTTAATAGAAAAAAATCAAATGGAAGCTCACAAGGCCAACTCTATATACAATTTAATTCTAGGATTTAGAATAAAAGCCAATTACATTTAATGGCCTTTACAGTCTACAAAGCACTATTTTCACATCTAATAAAAACATACTCATCATGACAACTCTACCAATTTTGAGAGTAAGAAAGATTATTTGATTTTCAAATGTCCGTGAGAGTAATAGAAAAGCTATTCGAATCCTGTTGCTCTGATGTCTGTTCTGCGCTGTTACCACGTCAATTTCAGAAGGAGTTGGTGGATTCGAAGTTGAGCGAAAGACTGGAGGTTGAATTCCATGGAGAGCCATGGGAAAAAGGGCATATCAGTTCAGTTTGGGGCTTTGATTCCTTTTCTTAATTTTGTTGTCATCAAATTCTGCTCTAGGAATAAAATATAACAAAAATACCCCATCACATTAGACCTTGAGGTAGGACAGCATCATGTGTGTTCATAACTGTTGAAATGGTTCTCTGATATGAAATTTGGGTATATGGCTTAGTTCATTTTCTCATGGTAGTAAAAATTTAGACTCTTAATGCTGTTTTATAAAATAAGAACAAGTTTTCTGTTTAGCAACATGAACAGTATACTTAACTAACATTCTCTATAACATAAAAGCTTTAAGGAAGATGGAAGGAAATTACAGGATTAGAAGTATGAAAGCGTTTTTAGCATTGTGTGCAATGCTTTTTTGCTTCTAAACACCCTCAACCATTTCAAGTAGTTATGAAAAAATAAAGTTTAAAAATTCACACACAAAAAAGACTTCATTCACATTCAATGTATTGGATTGCAGTATATGAGAATACTCATCTGATGGTTGTTATTCATGTGTGTGTGTGGTTATTATATATTCAGATTTATTTATCATTCATAAGTACCTGTGTTATGTATTAGAAATAAAAAGAGCTATTTATCTTTAGAAGTATAAGAACTTATAAAATACTTGACAATCACGATTACATTGTTCCTATACTTTCTTTACAATTTGGGGGATTAGAGTGAAGGTTTCAATTCAACAAATGCTACTTTGCTTAAAATAATACTTTATCATCATAATGGTATGTTTTAGTTATGGAAATTAAAAAAAATACAGGACTAGAGTTAAACAAAGAGCAACAAATAATCAGACTTCATATTCCAAAATACATACAGCAGACTAATTTCTTGAATAACCTTTGCAATACATTATGTATAAAAAAGTAGGTACAAATATCCCCTTTATGGACACATTTGATTTGGCAAGAGAGTGAGAGAAATACCAAATCCTGAAACATCAAATTGGAAGAGTAATAAAGCACCAAAGCTGAAAGCTGGCATGAAAGCACTTGATCCTCAATGGACAAAATGTTTCCATTTTAATGGGACTCATGAAGAAGAAAGGAGAAAATGCCCAGACCTGCACAAGGTGGGAAGTCATTATGAGAATCTCTCAGAAAAACAGACCACAGAAAGTGATTTTCTCAAGAAAGGGGAAAGTTATAAAAAGAAGAAAATGCTCAAAGGATAAGACAGAGGGAAAACTTTTATGCTTTATTTAGAGGGATGAAAAACAGCTTTAACAGAATTTATGATGACAGTCTGGTTATAACATATCTTTTAGACTAGAATCCACTCTATTGCTGTAGCCCTCAAAAGACATAAACCTGGCATTTACTTTAAGAAGTTCCCAACTGGTGACCCCTTCCAGGTACATAATGGAATGAATAAAGGGAATCCACTTTAAATCAAAGCTTCAAAAAATCCCACAGATAAAATTTGATTGATCATAATCTCATAATCCTCAAAATCACATAAACTGAAACTACACCCATCATGAGCAAGTGTAAGCAGAAGCAACAAATACCCATAACAAGGTAGCAAATTTTCCAGATGGAATAATCATATTATGAAATGCAAATGACACAAGAGAACACTATTGTAATTTTAATAATATTAGTTAATATGGATCTGATGACCAAAGCCTTTCTAGAGATCAGACATGAAAGCAAATTTACCAGGAGAAAATAACAATTTTAAACTTTCATGAACATAGTAACATAACTTTAAAATATGTAAAACCAAAAGTGAATGAACTACAAGGAAGAATTGACATATCTATAGATCTTTGGAGAGATTTTAATATATTTGTCTTCAAAATTGATAGTAAATATATGGAAGGATTTTTAATTAAGTTTCTCATTTTAATTCCAGTATAGTTAACATACAATGTTATATTAATTTCAGATGTACAGTATAGCAATTCAACATTTCTATACATTACTTAGTACTCATCAGGATAAATGTACTCTTAATCCCCTTGACCTGTTTCACCCATCTCCCCTCCCATCTCCCTTCTGGTAACTATCAGTGTATTCTTTATGTTTAAGAGTCTATATTTTGGTTCGTCACTCTCTTTCTCTCTTTTTTTTCTTGCTCATTTGTTTTGTTTCTTAAATTCCACATGTGAGTGAAATCATATGATATTTCTCTCTGACAGACTTACTTCACTAGCAAAATGTATGGAAGATTTGCACCATGAGAAAAGGAGGATTGGAGAGGACAGTACAAAACTATGTGGCTTTGTAAAAAGCTCACAAAACAAAACAAAACAAACAAAAGTAATTAAGATTCCAGGGGATAATCTGCACTGCCCATCCCATGCAGATGGCTTAGTGTCAACAGATGCTGTCACAGTGGTTACTAAAAATGTATCAAAACAATAGAGTAGTAATGATGGCAAAACTTTATTTGGACCATGGCTGGTGGTTGCTGAGACAAGACGGCTGGAAATGAGCATGAGTCAGTGCTCCTGTTAGGATGGTCACAGGGAGCAGGGCGCTGAGCAAGAGCCAAGCACAGCAGGAGTAGGGAGTGGGCCTCTCTGGGATGGAGCCCGGGATGCCAGTTTCAAGGAGGGAGTCCTGTTCCCATCATCTTAAGATAGATGCTGAAGTGTTCTTCCTGCTGGTGTAGCAGCAATGTTGAACATTGTTCCATTTCCTCATAAAGATCACAATTCTGCCATCATTCTGCCTCAAGGATGTGTTGTAGATGAATGAATCAACGCAATTTTTACTCTATTCCAGAATAATTCCCTTATTAATGTAACATATGTGAATGAATTTGCTTTACAGAAACACATGTTGTGGTCTAACAGACTGCACATAGAACATTGCACTGGGTGATTGGAGAAAACCTCTTCCTTTCAAATCAAGTCCATAAAGCAAGTATGGGTATCACATAGACTGTATTCTCTGACTACAGCACAATTAAGTCAACACAATTAAGTTGACAATAACAAAAGAATGCCATTGAAACCTCCATATATTTGGAAATGAAAACATTGGAGATTAAATTTAATCTAAGTAACTCATAGTTCAGGAAGAAATCATAATGGAAATGCATGCATATGTATATAAAATTGTAATATAGAAATGATTAAATATAAAAATTCATATACAGAAAAACATACAACCATTAATGCATTTATTGGAGAAAAATCCAAGACTAACAATTATTTTAAATATTAAGAAAAGTGCAATAAGAAAGAAATCATAAAAATGAGAATTACAGTGGAAAGCAGAGACACAATAGAGGTCAATGAAGCTCAAGTGTCAAAACGAAAAGCTCCAAAAAGCAAAAGATTCATACAAAAATTTAAAAAATTCTTCAAACAAGGTTTTCCACTTCTGCTATTCCACCCCATCACACACACACACACACACACACACACACACACCACACAGCAAAAAACTTACCAATTATAAGAACATATACTCAAAGGTGGCAAAAGAGAGCTAATGATAAAGGAAGGATCTAGTAGAGAATAGCAATCCAGCAATGTGTGCTGTGTGCTTGGTCCACATTTCCTCTGTATTTTCCAATTTGGGAGGAATTTGACAACTTTGTGGCACTATGGCGATAGTAATTTGAAGTAGGGCTTACCGAGTGTTGGGACCTTCAAAAGCCACATGTTAAGAGTAAGAATAAACCTGAAGTAGACAGTTCCTCACTAGGGACTGCTGCTCAGCCTCAAGTGATCTCCAATGCCAAAATTAGCTTAAATGGTCCTGGAGTACTAGTGTCTCCAGGTACAGACAGAAGCAAATATCTCTTCTCTGGAGGCAGATAACATCATCTTAGACTGCCAATTATTTCTGTAAATACCCTTTCAAATACAATGTTCTGCATGCAATAAAAATTAATCACCAACAGGAGGAGGAGGTAAGAAAACATGAATGAAAATTGCAAAACTGAGAAATAAGTCAACAGGGGTTTCAGTAATTGTTATCAAAAGCAGACCCTTAAACTCTTTATACATTTGAAAATTTGTATAAAATTGCAAAATTCCTGAAATAGTTTTTCAGGACCAACTCAAAACAAAACAAACAAGCTAACAAAGAATTGGAAGAGATATTAATGGGAGTGGCAGTAAAGAAATGACCCACTAATTGGTACAGGTTTCTTTTGAGGGTAACAAAAATGTTCTGGAATTAGATACTAGTGATAGGTAAACAATCTTGTGAATACACTGAAAACCACTGAACTGTATACTTTAAAAGAATGGAAATGTTAACTATCTCCCCAGAGGCAGAATAGTTTAACATGTAAGTTTCACCAGCTATTCAATCTCCCCCCCACCCCCCGCTTTATTGTTGAATATAACATTGTATAAGTTTAAGGTATATTATATGATGATTTGATACATGTGTATAATGTAGAATGATTACCACAGTGAGGTCAATTAATACATATATCACCTCACATAACTACTAATTTTTTTCTTTGTAACAAGAGCATTAAAGATCTACTCTCTTAAGAACTTCCAAATATACAATGGAGTAGTCACCATGCTATACACTAGATCCCTGAAAATTATTTATCTTACACTAGAAATTTGTACCCTTTGACCCACATCTCCTTATTTCCCCCTTATCTCATCCACTGGCAACCACCAATCTACTCTCTGTTTCTAAAAGATCAACTTTTTTAGAGTTCACATATAAGTGAGATAATACATTTGTCTTTTCTGTCTGACTTATTTGATTAACATAATTTCCTTTATGTTCATCCATGTTGTTACAAAAAACAGAATTTCCTCCTTTTAAATGGCTGAAAGATTCTATTACACAAACACACACACTTAGGTTGTTTCTATGTCTTACTTATTGTAAATGCTGCAGTGAACATGAGGAGTACAAACATCTTTTTGAGGTACTAATTTCATTTCTTCTAGATATATACCCAGACATAGGATCACTGGATCATAATGCTAATTCTATTTTTAATTTTTGAAGAAACACCATACTTTTTCAGTTTTATTATTATTTTTATTGCTATCAAGCTGTCTGAGTTTCTTATATATTTGGGGTATTATACCCTTATCAGATATATAGCTTGGAAATATTTTCTCCCATTCCATAGGTGGCCTTTGTATTTTATTGACTGTTTCTGTTGTTGTATGAAAGCTTATTAGTTTGATGTAGCACAACCTACCCATATTTTTGCTGTCATTGCCTGTTTTTGGTATAAAAAAATACTAAGTCCATTTTTTTTTAAAGATTTTATTTATTTATTTGACAGAGAGAGAGATAGTGAGAGAGGGAACACAAGCAGGGGGAGTGGGAGAGGGAGAAGAGAAGCAGGCACCCCGCGGAGCAGGGAGCCCGATGCGGGGCTCGATCCCAGGACCCTGGGATCATGACCTGAGCCGAAGGCAGACGCTTAACGACTGAGCCACCCAGGCGC
This sequence comes from Mirounga leonina, assembly GCF_011800145.1. Lineage (NCBI taxonomy): Eukaryota > Metazoa > Chordata > Mammalia > Carnivora > Phocidae > Mirounga > Mirounga leonina. Next base: position 3,466,219 of record NW_023270415.1, read on the forward strand.
CCCTACTAAGTCCAATGTTAAGGAGATTTTTCCTTATGTATTCTTATAGAAGTCTTATGGTTTCAAGTCTGATGTTTAAGTCTTTAATCCATTTCAAGTTAATTTCAGTGAGTGCTGTAAGATAGGGGTCCAGTTTTCCCAACACCATTTATTGAAGAGACTATCATCTCTTCATTCGGTATTCTTAGCTTTCTTGCCAAATTTTAGTTGACCTTATATGCATTAGTTCTGAGCTCTTTACTCTGTTTCACTGGTCTATTTGTTGTATGCCAGTACCATATGTGTTGATTACTATAGATTTGTAATATGGTTTGAAATCAGAAAGTCAATGCCTCCACCTTTGTCATTTCTCAAAACTGCTTTGGTCTTTTGTGGTTCTGTATAAATTTAAGGATTGTTTTTTCTATTTCTGTGAAAAGTGTTATTGTAATTTTGACAAGAATTGCATTGAATCTACAGATGGCTTTCAGTAGTATGGACATTTTAACAATATTTTTTCTTCCAATCCATGAACATAGGGTGGTCTTTCATTTGTTTGTATCTTCTTCAATTTATTTCATCAATGTAATAGTTTTCCATGTACACATTTGTCACCTCTTTGATTAAATTTATTCCTAAATATTTTATTGTTTTTGATGCTATTGTGAGTGGAGTTATTTTCTTTTAAAAAAAAAATATTTAAGCGGCACCTGGGTGGCTCAGTCGTTAAGCGTCTCTGCCTTCGGCTCAGGTCATGATCCCAGGGTCCTGGGATCGAGCCCCGTGTCGGGCTCCCTGCTCGGCGGGAAGCCTGCTTCTCCCTCTCCCACTCCCCCTGCTTGTGTTCCCTCTCTCGCTGTCTCTCTCTCTCTGTTGAATAAATAAATAAAATCTTTTAAAAAAAAATTAATTGATTCATTTATTTGAAAGAGAGAGTGGGGGAGGGGCAGAGAGAGAGGGAGAGAAACTCAAGCAGACTCTATATTGAGTGCAGAGCCTGAAGCAGGACTGGATCTCATAACCCTGAGATCATGACCTGAGCCGAAACCAAGAGTCAGATGCTCAGGTGACTGTACCACCCAGGCACCCCTGAGGTTATTTTCTTTTTCCTATTGTATGCAGTTTGTTGTTAGTGAATAAAAAGGAAATCAATTGTTGTATGTTGATTTTGTATCCTGCAACTTTAATGAATTAATTGAATAGTTTTAATAGCTTTTTGGTGGAGTTTTGATTTTCTATATATGAGATGATGCACCTGAAAACATAATTTTAGATCTTTCTAATTTAGTTGCCTTTTATTTCTTTATTTTTCCTAATTGCTCTCCTAGGATTTTCAGTAATATGTTGAGTAGGAATAGTGAGGGTCTTGCTCCTGTTCTTGTCCTGATCTTCTGATCTTACAGGAAAGGTTTCAACTTTTCACCATTGGCTATGATGTTAGTTTTGGGCTTGCAGTAGATGACATTTATTACATTGATATATGTTTCTTCTATACACTGTTTGTTGATAGTTTTTATCATGAAAGGATATTGAATTTTGTTAAAGTTTTTTTCTGCATTTATTGAGATGATCATATTTCTTTAATTTTATCAATAAAGAGTATCACATTTATTGATTCAGTATGTTGAACCATTCTTGTATCTCAGAGGTAAATCCCACTTGATCATGGTGTATGATTCTTTTTACATGCTGCTGAATTCAGTTTACTAGCATTTTGTTGAAGACATTTTCATCTATATTCATGATGGATATTAGCTGGTAGCTTTCTTTTTTTGCAGTGTTCTTATCTAGCTTTTGTACCAGGATAATGGTGTCCTCCTTGTTAAATGAGTTCGAGAGTAGTCCATCCTCTTCAATTTTTGGAAGAATTTAGAAGACTTGGTATTAATTATTCTTTAATTTTTTTAGTTTTTTAATTTTTTTTTAGAATTCACCTTGAAGCCATCTAGTGCTTTGTTTCTCTTTTTGGGGGAGTTTTTTGATTACTGATTCAGTCTTCTTGTTTGTCATTGGTCTGTTCAGATTTTCTGTTTCTTCATAACTCAGTGTTGGTAAGTTCTATGTTTCTAGGAATTCATCCATTTCTTATAGGTTTTCCAATTTGTTGGCTTATTGTGTACCCATTGTAGTATATTATAATCTTTTGTATTTCTGTGGTATCACCTGCAAGTGATGTGGGAGAGCTAGGATCTTGTCTCATGGAGTCGAAGAATGAATCTTGTGGACAAAGGAGAGCAAGTAAAGCGATAGAAGTTTATTAAGCAAGGATACAGAAAAAGCTCTCAGAATTGAGAGGGGTCCGAACAGTGTTGCCACTGAGGGCTTTTAGGGATGGTCTTTTATAGAAAACTGACCAGGGAGCTTAAATCTGTTTAACATTTCTCCCTGGGATCCAGGGGAAGGAATGAATAAGGGACAGACAGGCTAGGTAGGAAAAGATAAGTAGGGGGCCATGGGATCAGGCTTACAAAATTCAAAATATGGGAGATGAAAGGAAACTAGAGATAAGGGAACAACTAGACCATCCTGTCCTAGGTGTCAGAGGTGAGGTCTTGTTATAACAGCTACTTGTGACCAACCAAGAATTACTGGACCCAAAAAGAAGTAAGCCATTGAAGGTGTTATCACTAGTCCTTACTCAGTGGTGCTATCAATAGAGATGCAGGGTCTAGCTTCAGACACATACACAATAGTGAGTGGTAGCCATGGAGTCCTGCGCTGGCATGTGCATACATACAGCACAGTGACAGACCACAGCTAGCTATTGGTATGGATGTAGGTTGCAGTGGGAAGAGGTTGAGGGAACATTGGGAGACTCAGGCAATTGATGACTGCAGACACAAAAACCTATCTATAAAAACTTTGTCAGCAAAATCTGCAGGGCATCCACAAGGGCTGTGCTAGCCATTGGTTTCCTCAGTGATAAATCTGATATGGTCATCTGTGGAAAAGTCTGCTGGGGTCCAAGGCAATGCTCTCAGTGATGAAAGCTAGGGGATCTGCAGTATTTGCAAGAGCTGTGGAAGTCCTCAGTTGTGAAGGCTGCTGGAGACTTCTGCAGAGCAAGCCACTGAGAATTGCAGGTTCTCCTCCTGAGTGGCTGATACTGGTAACCCCAACCCTTCTTCCTTGTTCTTAACCATCTTTAGAAGTCTCAGCTTTGCCTGTCTCTGGGTGTGGTAAAACGGAAGCAGGTCTTTTGTGTAGTTCCTTGAAAGGCTGGGATAGCTGGTCACTCAACCCATTCTCCTTTTCCTGGAGAGGGGAACTCTCTTAAGCAGAGGAGGTCCATCTTGGTGCTGAGTAGTGCCAGCCTAGGGGATGGGATGATGCAAGAAAATGAATCTGTTCTTCCTAAATTTTTTGTGTGATTTTTCTGTTATTTGGTTCCATTGTGTTACTAAACTTTTTTAACTGGACTTCTGAGCTCTTAGATTTATTTTCATTTGTGTGTAGATATCTAATTGCTGTTTTTTGTGGGGAAGCAGAGGCTGAGTCTCCTGCTCTGCCATCTTGGCGACATCACTGTCCCTAGATCATTTCAATATAATGCAAAAATTATCAGAGAACAAAAAAGAAAGAAATATCCTAATTCTACATTATTCATTATTCTATATGACTAATATAACTGGATAAGAAAATTAGAAAATCAGAGTGAGATAAAGGGGAAAAATATCAATTTTACTCAAATACAGAGATGCAACTGGATTAAATAAAAATTAACAAATGGAATGCAGTATAAGACAGATAATAATCATTACATCATTGGGTTTATTATAGGTGAGAAATGTGTGTTTGACATTAGAAAATCAATTAATGAAATTCACCTCCTAAAGAAATTTAAGAAAACTGCCATCTCATTAAATGCAAAATCATTTTATGAAATGCAGCTACCATTCATCAAAGAAAAAGAAAATGTGAATGAAAAATAATAAAATAAAACAACATTAAAAAATTTACTGTTGATTAGGTGAAGTGTATTTTTCAAAAAATACAGCAAATATTGTCTTCACTGGGTGGACGAGAATTAAAAAATCCTTGTAAATTCAACAGCATGACAGAAGGTTTAATTTCAGTACTTCTTTTAATATAGCACTAATAGCCTTGCCACAGAAAAATAGTAAATGGTATAAAAATATAAGGAATGAAGAAATAGAATAAAATACTGCTACTATTTGCATATGAGGTCTTTATTGGTCTACATAGACACACCCCTCAATCTCAAATTATCAAACCCAAGAGACTAGCAAAATTATTATGTATAAGATAAATTCATGTTAATGTGTGATATTTCTATATAACAGGAACAAGCATTTTGAGAATATAATAAAATACAAATTCCTTAAAATGCCAAAACTATAAAATATGCATTATAATGAGACACTCTTTATAAGACTTGCATGTAAAAATATATAAAGCAATAAAATACATTACAGAAAACCCAGATAGTTAAGAGAAATATCACATTAATGGAAATGATACTATTTTGAGTGTATTGATTCCACTATGGACCCCAGGCTTTGTAGAACTCCACTTATCACAAATGCTTTTGTTTAGCACATCTGGCTCCTCTGTCATGCAGGATCCTGAACTCAGCTTTCACATGGTAAGACTCACAACCCTAAATATGGAGCTAGTAATTAATACAAGTCAGGCTCCAGGAAAGCTTTCTCAGTATCTGATGTTCTAAATCCATAAAACAAAAGATTTTTTCTGAATGCCATAAATGTTTGTTATTTGGACTACACGAAAAACAAGGAGACTTTTGAATAGTGAAGTGCTTAAGTAAGAGAAATAAGTAACATGTCAGATACTCTCAGGTGCATGAATGCACTATGTTCTTGCATAACAAAATATGCTTTCTTAGTAGAGCCAAACAATCATTTTGTTTTCTTTCTGTTCTAACTTATGGTTTCCTGGAATATTCACAAGTTAGCATAGCATTTGCAACAGTTATAGCTGACAGTTGAAAATATTTTGCAATATTAAAAATTTCGTATTGCTATTAAGTACTTTCACATGTGTATCTAGATATGTATGCATGAAACATGACACCAATTTATTCTTTAAATAGAGGAACACTGAAGCATAAGATTGTAAATAGTGTTATTTTATTAAAAATGATAAAATTTTAAAGTTTCACTTTAAGCAACTTAATATTAAATTCTATATGCATTCATTATAAAATAGTACTTTATCATTTAATTGAATAGATGGTTTTGGATATTTTCAAAATATAATTAGAAACATATTTGAGGGGCAGTTTTGTTTCAATATTAACATGCAGAGAATTTGGAAGTTGTCACTCCATTTTTTTACAACAAGATAATGCTGAACAAACTGAAAATCAATGACTTTTATTGTACTCATCAGAGAACTGACTGTAGAGTACATCACCACACCAAAATTTGGAGACATCAAATGCAGAACATGATACCCAAGATCTGCTCATGTGGGCAGAAATCCCTAGAGCTATAAACTGATAGGAACAATTAACTGGCAATGTTAACAAATTGGCAGAGACTAAATGTGAACTAGGATGATAAGGACAAACTCAAGGTGTTGCAGTCTTAGGGGAGGTCTTTATAACTTGCCTGATTTTGCCTCCAGGAACCATGAGGTACTAATGGTGAAAATCTCAGAAAGGTCTCCTGTTGGCAGAGGGAAGGGAAGAATAATCATTGTGAAATAGATGATTTATGTCTACATGAAAAAGACTAACTCTCTAGAATTTTTCTGTGCCTGGGGAATGGTATTTCTCCCACTCCAGCTTATTCTAACCTTCCTGTTCCTGGGGCAAAAATAAGCTATACCTTTGAGAAAAACTAGTAAGGTCACAGCCCAGAAACAAAGACCCGCTAAAGGAATGAGTTTCATCATTAGATTGTAGACTGTTTCTCATCCCTGCTACCTTATCAATACACCAACAGGACTCCAGTAAAGTCACAGTAGATTACACTTGAAAGAGCTGCAAGACACAAACTCTCTCTGAGGAGGAGTATATAGGGAAAGCAAAAGCCAAGAGAGAAAGGAGAAAGAAGAAAACCATAGGAATTGAAGCCTCTGGCCACCATAGCTAAAAACAGGATTTAAAAAGCCCAATTGTTGGGCGCCTGGGTGGCTCAGTTGGTTAAGCGACTGCCTTCGGCTCAGGTCATGATCCTGATGTCCCAGGATCGAGTCCCGCATCGGGCTCCCTGCTCGGCAGGGAGTCTGCTTCTCCCTCTGACCCTCCCCTGTCTCATGCTCGCTCTCTCTATCTCATTCTCTCTCTCAAATAAATAAATAAAATCTTAAAAAAAAAAAAAGCCCAATTGTTAGCAAATTAATATATATATTAACATGTAAGCCCAGTTTACTCTCAGTTCTTATTACTGTATAAAATATGTGCAACTTTCAACAGAAATGGTAAGCAATAACATAAACACAAAATTAAAAAAAAATCATACAAAGCAAAACACAATGTGGGACCAAACCCACAGAATATTCAAGAGCAAGAGTGAACCTTAGGGTAAACTATAGACAGTGGGTGATTATGATGTGTCGATACAGGTTCATCAGTTGTAACAAATTACCGCTCTGGTCGGGGTGTTGATAATGGCAGAGGCTGTGTTAGTATGTGTCCAAGGGGTATGTGGGAAATCTCTGTATCTTCCTCTCAATTTTTCTGTGAACTAAAACTGCTCTAAAAAAATAAAATCTTAATAGACAAAACAAAAAAAAAGTGTCAAGAAACAAACCAAGCATTAGAACTACAATCAGATATAATACAGATTTTAGAATCATCAGGGGGAGAATTAAAAATGCTGTTAAGTCTCTAATAGAAAAAAATTAGACAATAGAAGAGAACAGATAAATAACGAAATCAGAGAGTTAAATCTCTAAAAAGGAATTTAAGAAGAAATGTTAGAAATGTAAAACACTCAAGGCACCCTGGCGGCTCAGTTGGTTAAGTGTCTGCCTTCGGCTCAGGTCATGATCCCAGAGTCCTGGGATGGAGTCCTGCGTCAGGCTCCCTGCTCAGTGGGGAACCTGCTTCTCCCTCTTCCCCCTCATTATGCTCTCTCTCTCACTCTTTCTCTCTGTCTCTCTCTCTGTATCTCAAATAAATAAATAAAATGTTAAAAAAAAATTTAAAACACTCTAAGAGAAATAACAAATGCCTTTGCTGTTCTAATTAGTAGACTTGGCATAGACAAAGAATGTCACCAAACTTAAGTGCAAAAAGGAAAGAAAAAGAATGAAAAAAAGCAATAAAACATCCAAGAAGTATGGGACAGTTTCAAAAGATACCATATATATATGCTTGAAATATTTGAAGAAGAAGAAAGAAAGGAGTAAAGGAAATATTGAAAATAATAATAATTGAGAAATTTCCAAAATTAATGACAGATACCAAAGCATAAATCCAGGGTGAACAGGCAACACCAAGCATTATAAACACCAAAATTACCTATACCTAGTAATACTATATTTAATGTAGAAAGCCAGAAGCAAAGAGAAAATCTTGAAATAATCCAGGGGAAGAAACATGTTACTAATAGAGGATTGAAGATAAAAATTACAGCAAAGTTTTCATCGGAAATCATGCAAGCAAGAAAAGAAAGGAGTAAAATATTTAAAACATATAAGGAAAAATTTCCACCAACTTAGAATTCTATATATAATAAAACTATTCTTTAAAAGTGTAAGAGAAATAAAGACTTTCTTAGACAAACTCAAACTGAGGGAATTCATCCCTGGCAGACATGTTCTGGAATAAATGTTAAAAGACATTTTTCAGGGAGAAGGAAAATGATATAACAGAGAAACTCTAATCTGCCTAAAAATGAAGAGCACAGGAGAAGGGATAAATGAAGCTACAATAGATAATTTATTTTTCTTATTCTTAATTGAAAACATAACTAAAGTATTAATAGAACATTCACAAGGTTATTATACATTTGGATAAGTTGAATGACAATGCCATAATGAATGTAGGGGAGGAATTGGGTATACTCTCTTACAAGGTACATTCATGGCAAATGAAACAATATAGTGTTATTTGAAGATGGACTTAGAATAGTTAGAATTATACATAGCAAATACTAGGACAATTACTGATTTTAAAATGTATAGTAAATGTACTTAGAAAGGAGATAAAAATGTAGTCATAGAAAGGTCAGTTCGAATCAGAGAAGGTGGAAAGAGAAGAAAATAAAAATAAGTACAAAAATTGAAAATGAGTAAACATGGCAAATATTAATCTAATAATTATTTTGAATACCAATTGTCTAAATACATCAGTTAAAAGATAGAGCTTCAGCATAGATGAGAAAGAAAAAAGACCCAACCAAATGTTGTGTTGTATACCAAGAAACCCTTTAAATGCAAATAATCTGATAGGTTAAACTTAAAAGTATGGAGGAAGCTATATTAATAAAAACAAGAAGAAAAGTTGAAGTAGCAATATAAATATCAGAAAAAAAGACTCTTCCAAATGAGATAGATTAACAGGAATGATAGTTTTACAGGAAGACCTTGAAATCTTTTAACATGTACACAACTAACAAGAGTGTCAAAATACATGAGGCAAAAACTGATGGACCTGAGAGAATACACAAAAGCATGATTATGATTGGAGACTTCATCATCCTTCTTTCAGCAACTGACAGATCAAACAGGCAGAAATTCAGTATAGTTGATCTGAACAGCACTATAAATCAACTTTTCTTAATTGATATTTTAAAAATGATTTATCCACTGATAGCAGAAAAAATATTCTTCTCATGCTCACATGGAACATTTACCAAGATAGATCAAATTATAGGCAATAAAATACACATTAACACATTTAAAATAATAAAAATCATACAATACTTTCAGAATATGATGAAATGAAGCTAGAATAACAGAAAGATAACTGGAACATCCCCCACCAAATAGCTGATGATTAAATAACATACCTCTAAATATCACTTGTATCAAAGAAGTCTTAAAAGTAATTTAAAAATATTTTTATTTAAATAAAAACAAAAATACAATTTATCAAAAAGTGGAATGTGTCAATGTAGAATGAGTATATAGCATCAAAAATCAAGCAACATTAAAACAGACACACACACACATATATATATACACATATATATATCTATGACAGAGAAAATCGATGAAAAATCTGTTTCTTAGAAAAGATCAATAAAATTAACAAATTTCTAAAAAAGGCTAAAAAACAGAAAAAGATGATATAAATTTTCAGGATCATTTGAAAAAGTTAATTTCACTAATGACCCTTCAGAAATCAAAAGTATATTAACGGAGTCAAAGGTATATTAAGGAAATAATAGCCTTACATATGAATTAACAAATTAGATAATATAAACCAGTTTCTTAAGAAGGTAAACTACCACCACTTATCTAATGACAAATGGAGATTTAAGTAGTTTTATAACTATTAAGAAAATAGAAATTACAACATAAAAACTCCTAAAAAAGGAAACTATAGGATTAAATCATCTCACTTGTGAATTCTACCAAACATTTAAAGGAAAATTAACACCAATTCTACACAATCTCTTCTAGAAAACAGAAAATAAGAAAATACCATTTCATTTTAATGAAGCTAGTACTACCTGATCCCCAAAGTAGCAAAGCCTGAAAAAAAAAAAAAAAAAAAAGGATGGAGTTGTATCTCTTATTAATATAGATGCAAAAGTATTTAAAAAAAATAGGGGCACCTAGGTGGTGCAGTTGTTTAAGCATCTGACCTTTGATTTCTGCTCAGGTCATAATTTTGTGGTCACAAGGATGAGCCCTACATGGGGGTCTGTGCTCAGCATAGAGTCTGTTTGGATTCTCTCTCCCTCTGCCTCTTCCTTTCCGACTTGTGCTCTCTCTCTCTCAAATAAATAAATAAATCTTTTAAAAAAAAAGTAAGAAGTGGAATTAAGCAATGTATATATCAAGGGGTTTTTCCAGGGATGCAAGGCTTGTTCAATAATTTAAAAGAAATTGATTAAATCCATGATATTTTCAAACCAAAAGAAGTTACTTGAAGAATTTGACAAAATTTAATATACACTTATGATAAATACTCTCAGAAACTTAGTAGTAGAAAGCAAGGAACTTCCTCCTCTTTTTTATTTTATTTTATTTTTTTTTAAAAGATTTTATTTAATTATTTGCGAGAGAGAATGAGAGACAGAGAGCACGAGAGGGAGGAGGGTCAGAGGGAGAAGCAGACTCCCTGCCGAGCAGGGAGCCCGATGCGGGACTCGATCTCGGGACTCCAGGATCATGACCTGAGCCGAAGGCAGTCGCTTAACCGACTGAGCCACCCAGGCGCCCCCTTCCTCCTCTTAATGAAGGAGGAAAACCACAAAAATTATGGTTTACATACTACTTAGTTATGAAAGACTGAATCTTTCCCTGTAAGTTTAGGAACAAGCAAGAATGTTTACTCATCTTACCCTTAGTAAACTTCGTTCTGGAAGTTAGCGGCAATGAAATAAGACAAAAAATAAAATGCTTATGATCTGAAGGAAGAAATAACGTCATCCCTAATTATAGGTGACAGGGCTAGAAAATACCAAAGAATATACAACAAAACAAAACAAAACAAAACAAAACAAAACAAAACAAAACCAAAACCCTCTTAGAACTAATAAGTGAGTTTAGCAAGGTCACAAGAATACAATGTCAAGGGCGCCTGGGTGGCTCGGTTGGTTAAGCGACTGCCTTCAGCTCAGGTCATGATCCCAGGGTCCTGGGATCGAGTCCTGCATTGGGCTCCCTGCTCTGGGGAGCCTGCTTCTCCCTCTTCCACTCCCCCTGCTTGTGTTCCCTCTCTCGCTGTGTCTCTCTCTGTCAAACAAATAAATAAAATCTTAAAAAAAAAAAAAAAAAGAATACAATGTCAATATTCCAAAAGTGCTTTGTATTTCTGCACATTAGGAACAACACATGTAATCTAAAATAAAAAATATAGTACCATTTGCAATTACTCAAAATGACAAAATACTGGGGTATAAACCTAAAATAAAACATCTACAGGACTTCTAAGCTAAAGAAAAAATTCCAATAAAGTGAGTCAAAGAAAATTGACATAAAGCCTTAATGCAATTCTTGTCAAAATTATAACAAGATATTTTGTGGATAAAGACATGATGATCTAAAATCAAATAGCAAAAATAATTTTGAAAAGGAAGAATAAAGTGGGGTGGATCACTATGCCTGATTTCAAGATTTATTTTAGAGCTTCAGAAATCAGACCCTGATGTATTGGCAGAAGCATAGAAACAAAGATCAAACAGAATAGATATCCCAGAAATATACACACACAAATATGACCAACTGACTTTTAACAAAGGTGTAAAAGCAATTGAATGTAGGAATGACTGTCTTTTTGAAAAATGGTACTGGAGTAACTGGATATCCATAGGTAAAAGTGAACCTTGATTTAAACCTCACTCCTTATTTAAAAATTTAACTCAAAATGGATCATAAACTTAAATAAAACTGTAAATCTATAAAATCTTTAGAATAAAATATGAGATAAAATACTAGGATCTAGATGTTAGTGAAGACTTCTTAGATATGACACCAAAGGCATGGTCATTAAAGGAAAATATCAATAGGTTGGACTTCCTCAAAATTAAACATTTGAACTGTGAAATTCTCTATCAAGAAGGAGAAAAGACAAACTACAGGTTGGCGGAAAATATCTGGAAACCGCAATTCTAATAAGAGGCTCATATTTAGAAGTTGTAAAGAATTCTCAATACTCAACAGTTTAAAAAAAAAACACTGTTTAGAAAATAGGAGGGAAAAACCATGAAGACACATTTCACTGAAAAGGATATAAGGATGGCAAATAAATACATGAAAGTATGTTCAACTGCACTAACCTTTAGGGAAATGAAAATTAATATCACAGTATAATATCACTGTATACCTATTAGTATAACTAAAATAAAAGTTATACACAAGTCCAAATGCTGGAAAGGATGCAGAGAAACTGGATCTCCCATATAATTCTGGTGGAAACAAAATGATGCAGCAATGTGGGAAATACTTTGAGAGATTTTTATAAAACTAAATGGATTATTCATTTTTTTGGGTGTTGAGCTTGATAAATTCTTTATATATTTTGGATATTAACCCTTTCAGATCTGTCATTTGCAAATATCTTCTCCCATTCCGTTGGTTGTCTTTTGGTTTTGGTGACCGTTTCCTTTGCTGTGCAGAAGCTTTTATCTTGATGAAGTCCCAATAGTTCATTTTGGCCCTTGCTTCCCTTGCTTCTGGAGACATATCTAGAAGGAAGCTGCTATGGCTGATGTCAAAGAGGTTACTGTCTGTGTTTTCCTCTACAATTTGTATGGTTTTATGTTTCACCTTTAGGTCTTTAAACCATTTTGAATTTATTTTTGTATATGGTGTAAGAAAGTGGTCCAGCTTCATTATTTTGTGTGTTGCTGTCCAGTTTTCCCAACAGCATCTGTTGAAGAAACTGTCTTTTCTCCATTGGATATTTATTCCTGCTTTAGTGAAGATTAGTTGACCATACAGTTGTGGGTTCATTTCTGGGCTTTCCATTCTGTTTTATTATATATGCGTCTATTTTTCTGCCAGTAACATACTATCTTGATCAGCTTTGTAATATAACTTGAAGTCTGGAATTGTGATGCCTCCAGCTTTGCTTTTCTTTTTCAAGGTTGCTTTGGCTATTTGGGGCCTTTTGTGGTTCTATACATATTTTAGGATTGTTTGTTCTAGCTCTGTGGAAAATGCTCATGGTATTTTGATAGGGATTACTTTAAATGCACCCCAATGTTTATAGCAGCATTATCTATAATAGACAAATTAGGAAACAACCCAAGCATCAATCATCTGATGAATGGATAAAGATGTGATATTTAAGTATATATAGCACTTGCTGTGATGAGCACAGGGTGATGTATGGAAGTGTTGAATCACTATATTGTATACCTGAAACTAATATTACACTGTATTTAACTAATAGGAATTTAAATAAAAACTTAAAAAAAAAGAAAAAATAAAGTAAGTGGAAACTTATCACACGACCCTGTAAATGCACTCCTGGGCATTTATCCTAAAGACATGAAAGCTTATGTCCACACAAAACTCATACCCAATTATTCATAGCAATTTTATTTGTAATAGCTAAAGACTGGAAACAACAAATGCCCCTGATAGGTAAATGATTAAACAAACTTTGCATGTCCATATCTTGAAACACTTCTCAGTAATAAAAAGGATAAACTATTGATACATGCAGCAACTTAATTAATCATGCTGTATGATTCCATCATCAGAATATTCTTGAAATGATCAAATTAATGAAATTGAGCACAGATTAGTAGTTCCTATGGGTTAGGGGTGGGTGTGACTATAAATGGGTGGCACTAGAGAGGGCTTTGTGGTAATGGAATGGTTCTGTATTTTTATTTTATTGTTGATTAACAGAATCCAAATGTGTGACAAAATCACATTGCACTTCACACACACTTCATAACAATGTCAATTTTTTGCATTTATTTTACTAGTTATCTTAGTTGTAACAATTGGGGAAAACTGGGTGAAGGGTAAACAAAACTCTACTATCTTGAATTCCTGTGGATCCATAAAAATCTTAAAATAAAAAATTAAAAATATACTAAATTTGTAAAACCATAAAAACTACTAATATTACATATTCCTAAATATTACCCAAAAATCCAAAATGAGATAACTTCATGTCACAAAGTGACTTTAAAAAATGATATCACACAATTACTCAAATTTTTAAAACAGTTTTTCAGGTATAGATGATAACTGAATCATGTGCTAGAATAAAAGTAACTAGTTGGTATAATCTGTTAGTAGAAAACATTGATAGGATTGGCAGAGATAATCACAGAGAATTGCAGAGAGGAAAACAGTGTGGGGGAAGATGCAGGTATATTTGGAAATTTCAGTGAAAAATTAAAAATGAGAAAATCAGGGTTTGATTGGTTATTAGTAACATTTTATTGAGCATTGACAGGATGTATACTGTTCTGTGACTGGAAGTAAACCAAAACTTTTTTGTTGAAGGGAAACACTTCCCTTCAGGTCAGCTATGCTTCTTACTTGTAATAAACCTACTGTTTTATGGGGGAAGGGTTGTGGAGGGGGAAAAGCCCATTAGATAAGAAGTAGATAGAGCTTAGAAAAGATCAGTTGTCATTTCCTTTCTTTTTTCCTACCAGTATGTTTCATAGATTTTCCTTCCCTAAATGTGTGGGAGAACAAGAGTATGCAAGTGTTTAAAATAAACTCATCTGAGGTTTTATTTTTCATTCAAGTTGAATGTTAGCTGTTTTGTTTTCATAATGACTACAATAAAGAAAAAAAATGTAAGCTTTTAAAGATTTTACTTATTTACTTATTTTATTTTATTTATTTATTTATTTTTAAATTTTATTATGTTATCTTAGTCACCATACAATACATCATTGGTTTTTGATGTGGTGATCCAATATCCATTATTTTCATATAACACCCAGTGCTCCATGCAGTACGTGCCCTCCTTAATACCCATCACCAGGCTAACCAGTCCCCCCTCCCCCTTCCTCTCTAGAACCCTGTTTGTTTCTCAGGTCCATAGTCTCTCATGGTTCATCTCTCCCTCCAATTCCCACCGCCATTTTCCACTTCCTTCTCCTAATGTCCTCCATGCTATTCCTTATGTTCCACAAATAAGTGAAACCATATGATAATTGACTTTCTCTACTTGACTTATTTCACTTAGCATAATCTCCTCCAGTCCCATACATGTTGATGTAAAAGTTGGGTATTCATCTTTTCTGATGGCTGAGTAATATTCCATTGTATATGGGCCACATCTTCTTTAGCCATTCATCTGTTGAAGGGCATCTCGGCTCTTTGCATAGTTTGGCTATTGCAGACATTGCTGCTATGAACATTGGGGTGCATACGGCCCTTCTTTTCACTACATCTGTGTCTTTGGGGTAAATACCCAGGAGTGCAATTGCTGGGTCATAGGGTAGCTCTATTTTTACATTTTTGAGGAACCTCCACACTGTTTTCCAAAGTGGCTGTACCAGCTTGCATTCCGACCAACAGTGTAAAAGGGTTCCCCTTTTTCCACAGCCTCTCCAACATTTGTTGTTTCTTGCCCCGTCCATTTTTACCATTCTAACTGGTGTAAGGAGTTATCTCAATGTGATTTTGATTTGGATTTCCCTGATGGCTAATGATGATGCACATGTTTTCATGTGTCTGTTAGCCATTTGTATGTCTTCTTTAGAGAAGTGTCTTTTCATATCTTCTGCCCACTTTTTGACTTGATTATTTGTTTTTTGGGTGTTGAGTTTGAGAAGTTCTTTATAGATCTTGGATACCAGCCCTTTATCTGTAGTGTCATTTGCAAATATCTTCTCCCATTCTGTGGGTTGCCTCTTTGTTTTGCTGTTTCCTTTGCTGTGCAGAAGCTTTTTATCTTGATGAAGTCCCAAAAGTTCATTTTTGCTTTTGTTTCACTAGCTTTTGGAGATGTATCTTGAAAGAAGTTGCTGTGGCCGATGTCAAAGAGGTTACTGCCTATGTTCTCTAGGATTTTGATGGATTCCTGTCTCACATTGAGGTCTTTCGTCCACTTTGAGTTTATCTTTGTGAATGGTGTTAGAGAATGGTCGAGTTTCATTCTTCTGCATATGGCTGTCCAATTTTCCCAGCACCATTTATTGAAGAGACTGTCTTTTCTCCATTGCATGTTTTTTCCTGCTTTGTTAAAGATTATTTGACCATAGAGTTGAGGGTCCATATCTGGGTTCTCTATTCTGTTCCATTGGTCTATGTGTCTGTTTTTGTGCCAGTACCATGCTGTCTTGGTAATCACTACTTTGTAATATAGCTTGAAATCGGGCAATGTGATGCCCCCAGCTTTGTTTTTCTTTTTCAACATTTCCTTGGTGATTCGGGGTCTTTTCTGATTCCATACAAATTTTAGGATTGTTTGTTCCAGCACTTTGAACAATGTCATTGGAATTTTGATTGGGATGGCATTGAAGGTATAGATTGCTCTGGGTAGCATAGACATTTTAGCAATGTTTATTCTTCTGATCCATGAGCATGGAATATTTTTCCATCTTTTTGTGTCTTCTTCAATTTCTTTCATGAGTGTTTTGTAGTTCCTAGTGTATAGATCCTTTACCTCTTTGGTTAGGTTTATTCTGAGGTATCTTATGGTTTTTGGTGCTATTGCAAATGGAACTGATTCTCTAATTTCTCTTTCTACAGTTGCGTTGTTAGTGTATAAGAAAGCAACTGATTTCTGTGCATTGATTTTGTATACTGCCACATTACTGAATTGCTGGATGAGTTCTAGTAATTTGGGGGTGGAGTCTTTTGGGTTTTCCACATAAAGTATCATGTCGTCTGCGAAAAGAGAGAGTTTGACTTCTTCTTTGCCAATTTGAATACCGTTTATTTCTTTTTGTTGTCTGATTGCTGTTGCTAGGATTTCTAGTACTATGTTGAACAATAGTGGTGAGAGTGGGCATCCTTGATGTGTTCCTGATCTTAAGGGAAAGGCTCTCAGCTTTTCCCCATTGAGGATGATATTCGCTGTGTGTTTTTCATAGATGGATTTTATGAACTTGAGGAATGTTCCCTCTATCCCTATACTCTGAACAGTTTTAATCAAGAAAGGATGTTGTCTTTTGTCAAATGCTTTTTCTGCATCAACTGAGAGGACCATATGGTCCTTCTCCCTCCTCTTATTAATGTGTTCTATCACATGGATTGATTTGTGAATGTTGAACCACCCTTGCATCCCGGGGATAAATCCCACTTGGTCGTGGTGGATGATCCTTTTAATGTATTGTTGGATCCTATTAGCTAGGATGTTGTTGAGGATTTTGGAATCCATATTCATCAGGGTTATTGGTCTGAGATTCTCCTTTTTGATGGGGTCTTTGCCTGGTTTGAGGATTAAGGTAAATGCTGTCCTCATAGAATAAGTTTGGAAATTTTCCTTCTGTTTCTATTTTTTGAAAGAGCTTCAGTAGAATAGGTATTATTTCTTCTTTGAATGTTTGGTAGAATTTCCCAGGGAATCCATCAGGCCCTGGACTCTTGTTTTTTGGGAGGTTTTTGATCACTGCTTCAATCTCATTACTGGTTATTGGCCTATTCAGGTTGTCAATTTCTTCCTGTTTCAGTCTTGGCAGCTTATAGGTTTCCAGGAAGGCCTCCATTTCATCCAGATTGCTCAGTTTATTGGCCTATAGTTGTTGATAATAATTTCTAATAATTGTTTCTATTTCCTTAGTGTTAGTCGTGATCTTTCCCCTTTCATTCATAATTTTATTACTTTGGGTCCTTTCTCTTTTCTTTTGGATAAGTCTGGCCAGTGGTTTATCGATCTTACTAATTCTTTCAAAGAACCAACTTCTAGTTTCGTTGATATGATCTACTGTGTTTCTGGTTTCTAATTCATTGATTTCTGCTCTAATTTTAATTATTTCTCTTCTAATGCATGGCTTAGGCATCATTTGTTGCTTTTTCTCTAGTTCTTTAAGGTGTAGAGTTAGTTGGTGAATTCGGGATTTTTCTATTTTTTTGAGTGAGGCTATGTATTTCCCCCTTAGGAATGCCTTTGCAGTATCCCATAGGTTTTGGACCGATGTGTTTTCATTCTCCTTGGTTTCCATGAATTGTTTAAGTTCTTCCTTGATTTCCTGGTTGACCCAAACATTCTTGAGCAGAGTGGTCTTTAGCTTCCACGTTTTTGAATTTCTGCCAATTTTTTTCTTGTGATTGAGTTCCAGTTTTAGAGCATTGTGGTCTGAGAATATGCAGGGAATAATCTCAATCTTTTGGTATCCGTTGAGACCTGATTTGTGACCCAGCATATGGTCTATTCTGGAGAAAGTTCCATGTGTCCTCAAGAAGAATGAGTATTCTGTTGTTTTAGGGTGGAATGTTCTGTAAATATCTATGAGGTCCATCTGGTCCAATGTATCATTCAAAGCTCTTGTTTCCTTGTTGATTTTCTGCTTAGATGATCTGTCCGTTGCTGAGAGTGGAGTATTATCATATTGTTATCAATATGACTCTTTATTTTGGTTAACAGTTGGCTTATGTAGATGGCTGCTCCATGTTGGGGGCATAGATATTTACAATTGTTAGATCTTCTTGTTGGATAGACCCTTTGAGAATGATATAGTGTCCTTCTGTGTCTCTTATTACAGACTTTAGTTTAAAATCTAATTTGTCTGATATAAGAATTGCTACCCCAGCTTTCTTTTGAGGTCCGCTGGCATGGAAGATGGATCTCCATCCCTTCACTTTCAGTCTGGATGTATCTTTAGGGTCAAAATGAGTCTCTTGTAGGCAGCATATGGATGGGTCCTGTCTTTTTATCCAATCTGTAACCCTGTGCTGTTTTATGGGAGCATTTAGGCCATTCACATTGAGAGTGATTATTGAAAGATATGAATTAATTGTCATCATGTTGCCCATGAAGACCTTGTTTTTATAGATTGTCCCTGTAAATTTCTGTTGTAGATCACTCTTGGGTCTTTCTCCTTTTATAGAATCCCCCTTAATATTTCTTGCAGGGCCGGCTTAGTGGTCACATATTCTTTCAGGTTCTGCCAGTCGTGGAAGCTCTGCATCTCTCCGTCCATTCTAAATGAAAGCCTTGCTGGATAAAGTATTCTTGGCTGCATGTTCTTCTCATTTAGTACACTGAATAGGTCTTGCCAGGGCTTTCTGGCTTGCCAGCTCTCTGTGGATAGGTCTGACGTTATTCTGATGTTCCTCCCTCTGTACGTAAGGAATCTCTTCCCCCTAATTGCTCTTAAGATGGTTTCCTTGGTTCTAAGATTTGCAAGTTTTACTATTACATGACGGGGTGTTGGCCTGTTTTCCTTGATCTTGGGAGGGGTCCTCTCTGCCTCTAGGACTTGAATGTTTGTTTCATTCCCCAGATTAGGGAAGGTCTCAGCTACGATTTGCTCAAATACATCTTCTAGTCCTCTCTCTCTCCCCACTTCCTCTGGGATTCCAATAATTCTGACATTGGAACGCTTCATGGTGTCACTTATTTCTCTGATTCTATTTTCATGGATTCTGAGTTGTTTTTCCCTGTCCTCCTCTTTTCCCTTTTTATCTATTATATTGTCTTCCAGGTCACTTATTCACTCTTCTGCCTCAGTTGCCCTAGCTGTTAGATTATCTAGATGGGATTGGATCTCATTGATAGCATTTTTAAATTCTGCCAATTCACCTTTTATTTCTGCCCTTAGAGACTCTATGTTGCCATTAATTGATTTCTCCATTCTAGCTATTGTCTTCACAATTGCTAGCCTGAATTCCATCTCCGACATCTTGGTTATATCTGTATCCTTTTGTAAATCTGCAGCATAAGTCATAATCTCTGAGTCTTTTCTATTTTGGGGGTCCTCCTCCTAGTCATTCTGTTGATGGGTGTTTGAGGGAATGTATAGAGTCCAAATTATTGACCAGAAACCAAGCAAGATTTACCTGTTTTCTTGGGACCTTAAAGTTGCTGGCCTCTTGTTTTCCCAGCCTGTCTTCTGTGGGAGGGGACTGCCGCGCTGTTACTCAAGCAACCTTGTTTGGGTGGAGTTGCCCTGCACCCCTATGGTGGGGGATGGGCTCAGAGGGAATCAGTTTTGGGGACTTTTGTTCTCTGGTGGCTTTCCCTGGTGGCAGAGGAGACCATTTCCAACACTCTGCCTCAGAGCAGAGAGACCGCAGTCTGTTCTTCAGTGAGCTCTCCAGGCCACACTGTCTCTGTTTCTGTCCGTGCTGCTATAAACTGCAGCATCCTGGGTTGTGTGCCCCTCCAGAGCACCCCCAGTCCTGCCTCCAGGTCATGGTATGTCTCTGCCCTTTGTGCTTCTAAAACTGCCAGCCACTCCCAGTTCGCACGTGCGCGACCCCACCACTCCAGTTTCGTCCCGGGGACTGCAATTCATAGGCACAACTCCGCCACTCTGGTTTTCCATCCCGGGGGCTGCCCTAAAGTCCTTTTCCCACCGCTACCGGTCTGCAAGTCTGTGCCCTGTCTGCAGTGCGTGAGGCTGTCACTCACCAGCAGTGTAGGATCCCCATGGCCAGGCACCCTCCCATTGCCATTTATCCTCGAATATCTGCCCACAGAATCATGGCTCCCCGCTTCCTACGTCAAAACCAACCACCTGAGATATTCTGTTTGTAAAGATCCAGATCTTCTTACATCTCAGGTTGGTTTCGTGGGTGCTCAGAGTGGTCTGGTAGATATCCAGCTCAATTCCAGGGACAAGTTGAAATAGAGTCCCCTACTCCTCTGCCATCTTTCCTGGAGCCTATTTATTTATTTATTGAGAGTGAGAGAGTGGGGAAGGGCAGAGAGAGAATCTTGAGCATACTGAGTGCAGAGCCCCATGTGGGACTAGATCTCATGACCCTGAGCTCTTGTACTGAGCTGAAGGCAGAAGCTCAACAGACTGAACCACCCAGGCACCCCTGATATGTTTCTAACTTGAAGTAGATAATATCTTAGCCATGGAGAATTACAGAACATTGAATAATCTATTTATTCCTGATTAATTTATAAACAAATTTATGAGTCTAAAGCCCACTTATCTCAAAAGAGGAGAGGTATTCCCCTAATTCTCAATGTGAGGGATTTCTGAGTGGTGTTGGGGGGTGTAGAGGGGAGGACGTGCCTCTTTAAAGAAGACATCCAATCCTACCTGGATGGCTTTTCCAGATCACACAAATTTCTCTCTCTCTCTTTTTAAAAGATTTTATTTATTTATTTGACACAGAGAGAGAAAGCACAAGTAGGCAGAGCAGCAGGCAGAGGGAGAGGGAGAAGCAGATTCCCCACTGAGCAGGGAGCTGGATGTGGGTCTCAATCCCAGGACCCCGGGATCATGACTTGAGCCAAAGGCACCCCCACAAATTTCTTTTTAATATCCTAACAGAGACGAGACACCATTGTCCATGATGATAATGCTGTTTTGCTCAGGTACAATGAAGGCAGAAGTAATAAATTAAGAAGAAATAATTTCTGGAATTAGAAAATAGACCATAACTGAGTGTAGAGAGACATTCCATGATATTCATTCTAATTAGTTGCTTAATGACTAAAGTCTTAAACTTCTTCCTCTCTAGGTGTAAAATTAAGATGTACTGCTGCTTTATCTGTTTATATTTTATAAGTGAAATCTATTTTTATGTTTACAATCATTTTTTAATTAGAAAAACATTCAAATATCAAATATATACAGATATAAAATAACATAACAAACCCTAATGTAGATATTGTACAGCTTCAACAACCATCACTGTGTGGTCAATTTTGTTTCATTTATATTCTCCATCTACTTCCCTCTACTTTCTCTGATTATTTTGAAGAAGATCCTAGACATCATAAAACTTCCTTTTTAGTAGTTCAGTGTGTGTAACTAAAAAATAAGAATACTTTTTAGAGTCACAGCTGCAATACAACATCATTATCATAAGCAATGCTTTCATATGAACAAATATTCAGTGTTTGAATTCCCCCAATTGTTTCATAATATTTTTAATACTTTTTTCAAATCAGGAACAAAATAAAGGTAAATAAAGATCATACCTTAAGTCCCTTTTCTCCCTCTCCCTCCTTTATTTTTGCTCTCTCTTTTTTCTTTCTGTTTTTACTTGTGATTTTTTTTTTAAAGATTTTATTTATTTATTTGACAGAGAGAGACACAGCGAGAGAGGGAACACAAGCAGGGGGAGTGGTAGAGGAAGAAGCAGGCTTCCCACTGAGCAGGGAGTCCAATGCAGGGCTCGATCCCAGGACCCCGGGATCATGACCTGAGCCGAAGGCAGACGCTTAATGACTGAGCCACCCAGGCACCCCTTGCGATTTATTTCTTAAAAGAACCAGGACTTTTGGGGCACCTGGGTGGCTCAGTCATTAAGTGTCTGCCTTTGGCTCAGGTCATGATCCCAGGGTCCTGGGATCGAGCCCCGCATCGGGTTCCCTGCTCTGCGGGAAGCCTGCTTCTCCCTCACCCACTCCCCCTGCTTGTGTTCCCTCTCTCGCTGTCTCTCTCTCTGTCAAATAAATAAATAAAATCTTAAAATAAAAAAAAAAGAACCAGGACTTTTGTCTGGTAGTGTTACTCACATTCTGGGTTCTTTTTTCAATTGCATTTCTGTGGAGTAATTTATTATATTTATGTTCCTCTGCTCCCTATATATGTTCCTGCAAATCTCAAAATTCCTATGGGCTTGATAAGATTTAAGTTTCATTATTTTTGTCAAGAATACTTAATTGGTGATGTTAGGTAAATCAATCAGAAGCTGCATGTCTGATTTTCTCTCTTTTTATGAAGTCAGCCATCACTGGTGACCATTTACTAGATCCATCTTTTCATTAGATTTTGAAAGTGGTCTTTATTTATTACCTAGAATATATTTGTAATAGAAAACTTCCTTTTATCAACTATTTAATTACCCTGAGGAATAATCCATATGTGAAGACAGGAAAAATGCTAGATTGGTTTTCTTTACTTACCAGTTTTTGAAACAGAGATTTTTTTTTTCCCCAAAGCATTCTAAAGAGAAATGAAAGGGGATTTTATTTTTAGTCTTTCTTTAAATTAATATTTTGAACACATTTAGTCCATCATTGTGAATATTCTTATTAATGCTAAAATAATCTCAACTTTGGCCAACAAGAACCTCCCAGATTGTTTTTTGAGTCCATATAATATACCGTTAGTAGTGTTTGATAGTGTCGATAATCTACTATAACAAGATTTCTCAGGTTTATATATTACCTGCCCTGGAATTAGCTAAACCTTTAAGAAAACATTTAGAGACAAAACTCTGGGCGCTGTGGGTACTCACTGTTATTCATACAGTCATGGCTTCTTGGTTTTTTAGTAGGAAGATATAACTTTTTTTTTCCTCCAACTGAGATATATCATGGGATCATACTTCTAATCAATGTTTTGGAGTTATTACTTAACTCTGGCTTTGCCTTTATTTCTCCTTCCCATGATGAAAACTCTTTGTTCCTAACAGCATCAAGATCCTAATTTATTTTATCCACAATATGCACAATGTGAGAATCATAATACCAACCTTCCTAAAAAATAAGAACACTGAAAATTTTGCCATGATTTTGCAATTCCAGTCTTTCCTTTCCACATAACCTCTAATAATATTTGGTAAGTATTGTATTTTAAAGCCACTTGAAATAATTTCTTTCTGTAGGATTTTACTGCTCTGAATAAATAGGTTTCATTTGTTTCACTTACTTTCCATTTTTGGAATTGCCTTTTTAAATGTATTTTTTCATATTTAATATTTGCATGATTTCAAATTCAAATGTACAAACCAATATATAATCATAGAATGCTATAATAACCTTGTATAATCATAGAATCTTAGCTCTATTCTCTCCAACAAAGGTTTTTATTTTAGTTTCTAGTATAGCTTTCTAATGTCAAAATAGAAAATACTGTTTTTAAATACTATATAAAGATAAATGGTAGCATACTGTGCATAATTTCTTCATTTTTACACCACAAAATCCTCAAGAGTACTTCATAGCAGTACATGGATGTATTAAGTTGCATAATGAAAGGTCATTTCTGTTTCTTTTGCTTAAACTATCTGTGCATTTCACTTGCCCATTTTTACATAGAGCTGTTGTTCTTTTTCCATTAATTATTTAAAATCTTTTTAATGTATTAATGATATTGCAGTTGTGATATATGCAAAAATAGTTTCAGGTTTGTCATTTATGTTCTAATGGTTTTTGCTTTGACATAGGGTTTCATTTTATTTTACTATTCTTATGTAGTCAAATAATCAGCCTTTTTATTTTATTCTTTTTATTTTATCTCTGTATTCTGAGTCACAATAAGGAAAGGTTTTATTTATTCTGAAGATAAAGAATAAAGAATAATTAATTGAAATAGTATTTGTGTTTTTAAAATTACATATAAATATAAATATCTGATGTATTGTGGTTTATTCTGGAGTATGGTTTAGGGTAATGAATCCAATTTGAACTTTCTACATCTACCTATGCAATCACTGCCCAAGCTACTTATTAGAAAGATCACCTTTTCCACTGATTTGAGATACTCTTGCCTTATTATAGCAACCAAACTTTAATTTGCAGTGGAGAGTATTTCTGTGTTTTATTTGAATCCATTTGTCTTTTTTCTATTCATGTATCAGAACTACACTGCTTTAATTTACAATTTTTTAATTGGCTATAATGTCCTAATTACTCTTCTTTTTCAGAATTTTCCTATCCATTCTTGCCTTTTATAGCTTCCAAACAAGTTTAGACTTTACTTTTCTAGACCAAGAAAAAATAACTTCATGACATTTTATAGTATGTTTTATTAAATTTATTAATTAACTTAAGGAATTTCAATATCTTATAATAGATTTCAACATAGATTATCAATAGATTATCCTATAATAATTTCAAAAGCCTTGGAATAATGTTGTCTTCCTATCTTCCTATCCAAAATATACATTTTTTGTCCAAGTCTGACTTTATCTTTTTCAGAAGTGTTTCTTCACGTAGATTGTTAATATTTTATATATGTTTATATATTGTTAATATTTTATATATGTTTTATTGATGGCTTTTTGTATTTTTGTATTTTGTTTTTGTTTTTTGGCCTTTAATTAGTACTTTCCATTATTTCTTCACAATGTTTTCTGTTTGTTTACATTCAGCTATTGATTTTTGCATGTTGATGTTCTCACCTCTTGTCTTGCTTAACTCTCTTACTAGTATAAAATTTCCTATTTCTCCTTTGACAGTTTTTCTCATTATCAATTTTTCCATTGATTCTTTTCATTATTCCAGGTATGTTATGTGCATTTCCCTTTTTATTTTTTCTATGATACTTATTCTGTTTAGTTTCTGCATATACCAGTTCTATCACAATTGGTTATATTCTCTTTAAAAATTTTTTCACTCCATCTAGGTTTAAAATGTATTTTTGAAGAAGCTAAGGCTTTTGAAATTTCCTCTCTTAATAGTTATTTCCTTTTTAATTTCCAATTTTATTTAGTTGATCTTTCTCTCTCTTTTCTATTAGATTGGCTAGAGCTTTCCCTATTTTACTGACTTAATTAATGAATCCATTTTTGGATTTATATATTAGTTCCATTTTTTTTTTAACTTTTTTCTTTCTTACTTAAACTTACTAATTCCATTCCTCTGCTTCCTTTTTTATATCTTATTTTACTTGCTCTTGCTTTAGTAGTATTTAATTATTTTAATTTTTAAGGTATCAGGATCTTCTGTCATAAGTTTCTTTCTCATAATTCCTTTAGCTGTTTCCCACACAGTCTGAAATACTGTGTTTTCAATACCATTATTTTAAAATAATTCTTTCATTTCGTTTTGCATTTTTATTTAATCTAAAGTTGTTGAATAAAACCTTTTAATTTTGTGTTTGTGCTATTTTTACCTAATTCATTGCAATGACATTAAAGTTGTGTTGTTAGCATCATTTGTATTTTTTCAAAATTACTGAGATTTTTTTTTATGACAAGACACAGAAAATTTTGCCAAGGTTCTATGTGTACTTAAAATGAAGATAATATTCTATATCATTAGGCCTTGGTCATAAACTAAAGCCTACAAAGTCCATCTTTAGCTGCTGTTAATCTTTTCAAACTGAGAGAGGTTGCTAAGCTGTAAGGTGAGGAACAGTTAGCCATTAATTTCTCATGCTCTCAGAGCTATTAGACTAGTTTCTACTTCACTGATCCACCCAGGCCTGCAGAGCTGCTGACACCACCCAGGGACTGCTGCTGAGTGCAGTTAGGCTACCGTGGAAATATTTTGGGTTTGTGAAGATACTTTGTCAATATTATTCTAGATATTGTCCATGGTTCTGTTTCTTTGTTTGTTTTACACTACTTGTTCTGTTGTTTCATTTTATTCCAAGGCTTAGGGGAGGGTTAAAGATTGGGAAGTAGTGCATCTATTAGTATCTTGACCAGATCTTGATCTTAGTCATTTAATTTGATCTTTTGAATAGTTAGAATAGCATCAAGTTAAAAAGCTCCAGTTCTCCCTTCAGACACAAGAACAACCTTTGACTTCTATTACAATTTGAAATTGCACATTACAATTTATAAGTAATTATAATATTTTGACTTTTACTAATGGGTGGAGAGCTGAGCTGGAGGAATAGTTTTAGGAACAATTAATACTAAAGGTATTGACCAGGGTTCATGGAAAAACATGGTGAAGACTCTATCAAGATTTGCAGAGGGCAGCCATAAACCTGTCAGCTAGACTTTTGCAGCAAATACGCCCAGGCCCAGGTGTTTCCGTTCCGGAAGGCAAGTGAACAACAGTGAGAGGGAATGATAAATTCATGCTTTTGAAGTATGGACAAAGTTTTGCATATTGTTTATTTTAACAGTGAGCCAA
Source organism: Mirounga leonina (assembly GCF_011800145.1). Classification (NCBI taxonomy): domain Eukaryota; kingdom Metazoa; phylum Chordata; class Mammalia; order Carnivora; family Phocidae; genus Mirounga; species Mirounga leonina. The sequence goes on from NW_023270415.1 coordinate 3,492,677, forward strand.
AGCATTTTAATTTTACCATACTGGGTTTGTAATTTTAATTTCGGCAGAAGGTGATGACAGGCTGAACTGCTTTTTCAAATACCAAAAGTCACACTTCTCATTTTAATGTTTGTGGAATACATGAGATTTACATAGTTAAAAGAATTAAAATTCCAGTGAGTTCCCTTTAGTTATATCTGAAGTGATTTAAATTTTATGAACCATCATTAACCTTTCATTCTACTTTTTTTCTGTGACTTTAACAAATTTGCCTCAAAATTTTGCATTTGATATTTCATCCCAAGAGAGTTCTCATCTGTGGTAAGCAGAGTAAACTGGAAATAAGCAGTGAAGATACTCCTGCTTATGATGGAACAGAATTAAGTTTGATCCTCAAAATTGTCTCAGCTGATGGGTTAGCAATAGAAATTCTTTATATTTAAGTCCCTTACCCACAAGTGAAATATTTTATAATATAGTGCTTAAAAAAAAAAAAAAACACATTAAGCCTAAGTAATTTTAATCACCAATTTTTTTTAAATAAACTCCTTTTCACTCATGAGAGATTCATATTCTGAATTTATATTTTTTAATCTCAAGGAAATGATAAGCACTTTTCTGTTATACTTTTTCTGACAATGAAAGATGGTAAAGAGAAGAAAGGTGGCTTTCTTTAAAGAATTTGTTTTGGAAGAATCAAAAAGTATCCACTCCAAAAAGCCATCCAGAAATTCATAAGGGCATAGGATAATTTTCTCTTTTACTGGAAAATTAGAATAAACAAAAAGACCGTGCCACATAGGTGTGGATAAAGACTAATGGTAGAGTAAAAAGTTATTATACATTTAAAATTTAAAAGATAGATCAATGCATTTATTTGGTGTTTTTATTTTGCAAAGGTTTTTGACATACTTATGTTTTGTTTTGTTTTTTAAATATTTTAAATATTTTATTTATTTAATTGTCAGAAGGGGGGGCACAAGCAGGGAGAGGAGCAGGCAGAGGGAGAAGCAGGCTGAGCAGGGAGCCTGAGGTGGGACTTGACCCCAGGACCCCAGGAACATGACCTGAGCTGAAGACAGATGCTTAACTGACTGAGCCACTCAGGTGTCCCCCGCCCCCCTTTTTTTTTTTAATGTTTTCTACTTTCTAGCTTTAGATCCATGTGAATCATTGTGTTATATTTAAGGCTTGAAATCCAGGAAGGAGGGCAGAGAGCGTGAGAGGGAACAGCTTGGCATCAGAGTTACCATTTGGGAGAGACAAATTCAGACTGCAATGAGATTAGATGAGGTGACAGAAAAGTCTTGACTAAATGGAGGAGAAAGAATATTTTTGCTGTATCATTATCTAACACTGAATTTTAGCCTCTGACCTGCAGCAGTGACTAAGATGAAGCTGTATGACAATCCTGTAAATGCATACAGGAGCTGGAGTAAGAGGACAGGGGATTTAGGTGGTTGATGTTCAATGTCCACGTGGGCAGGCATGCAGTATCTGAGGAATCTCTTCAAGCTCCCGAGTACTGCTCTCAGTTAAGTAGACAGAGTTTAGACCTTGGGGAGAGAAGAGTAGCAAGGTGCATGCCACAATCTTAAGTGGGGTTGCAGTGATAGTTGCCACAAAGTGTATAAGAAACAGGAACTAATGTAGAACATTGCAGAGGAGCAGGGGGAAGACTTGAGCCATGGGGTAATGACAGACTTCTCAATTATGTGACGAGCTTTGTTATGAGAACAGAAGTACCACAAGGTATATATACAGCTGGAACCAGGAAGCAATAGGGATCACACTGGGCAAAGCTAACATACCAGCCTCAAGTCATCTGAGCAAGGATTATTCATGGACAGTCCTGTGGTCCTGAGGTCCTTGGTGCAAATATAAACCTTACTACTGAGTGATGAAGACATGGACTAAGGCTCCTGCCTCCTTTCTACACACACATAGATAATCAGTGGCCTAGACTGATCTGTAACCCATGTGTCTTACAGTTGTTGAAAATAAAGGCAGAAAGAGGTAGTTGTTTTTGGGTGTGAGGTTGAGCATAGCAGAGGACTCTTCTGATCACTACTACTTAATTAAACAAGCCATTTATTATTCTTTCAAAAATTTATTTAAGAAATAGCCTTGAAGAAGTTGAGATGTTTGTGCAAGGTGAAATGTATGGCATGTGATAGTGTCAGGCATTTTTCTAACATGCTCTCTCTGTTACATCCCAAAGTCATTCTACTTCTGCTCATTTATTTTTATTAATCACTATTACTGGTGTTACTGTTTAGTATTAATTATTGATCATTTTTAAAGATTGGATCTCCATCTCTTTGGCAAAAACACATTCCTTTTTGTTGTTGTTGTTAGTTAAAAACCCTATTTTAAAATCAAGTAAAGGAAGAAATAAATGATTTCCTTAGTGATGGACAAATGACACAAATGTTCATAGGTTGCTTAATACATCCTCAAGGAGCATTCACATCCAGAAGAGCCCAAGCATCACATTCCTTATGGGGGTTGACACTTGAATTTTCTAGCCTAAATTATCCTTTCCTAAAAGGACTGGTGCTGTTAAACGCGAGAGCTGTTTCTCTTTACTTGGTGCATCTGAATTCCTTTTACAAAACTTACAGTGACAAAGTGAAATTATTTTTGATTGAGAATTAGAAGCTAAAGCAGCACAGCCTTTACAAAGAACACATGGCCATTTCTTTCAGATTTTCAAAGGAACTTCAAGTCAGAACTTTGAAATTCAAGTGATATCTAAAAGTAAGGTACATCTGGAAGCACAAATGGCAGAAATACACTTTTCAAATCCAGAGGTTATTTTTTTTATTATTATGTTATGATAATCACCATACATTACATCATTAGTATTTGATGTAGCATTCCATGATTCACTGTTTGCGTATAACATCCAGTGCTCCATGCAGAATGTGCCCTCTTTAATACCTGTCACCAGGCTAACCCATCCCCCCACCTCCCTCCCCCCTAGAACTCTCAGTTTGTTTCTCAGAGTCCATAGTCTCTCATGGTTCATCTCCCCCTCTGATTTCCCCCCCTCATTCTTCCCCTCCTGCTATCTCCTTCTTCTTCTTCCCCTCCTTCTTCTTCTTCTTCTTCTTTTCTTCTTCTTCTTCTTCTTCTTCTTCTTCTTCTTCTTCTTCTTCTTCTTCTTCTTCTTCTTCTCCTTCTTCTTCTTCTTCTTCTTCTTCTTCTTCTTTTTTAACATATAATGCATTATTTGTTTCAGAGGTACAGGTCTATGATTCAACAGTCTTACACAATTCACAGCACTCACCATAGCACACACCCTCCCCAATGTCTATCACCCAGCCACCCCAACCCTCCCACCCCCAACCACTCCAACAACCCTCAGTTTGTTTGCTGAGATTAAGAATTCCTCATATTGGGTGCCTGGGTGGCTCCGTTGGTTAAGCAGCTGCCTTTGGCTCAGGTCATGATCTGGAGTCCTGGGATTGAGGCTCACATCAGGCTCCCGGCTCAGCAGGGAGCCTGCTTCTCCCTCTGACCCTTTGTCCTCTCGTGCTATTTTGCTCTCTCAAATAAATAAATAAATACAATCTTTAAAAAAAAAAAATCCTCATATCAGTGAGATCATATGATACATGTCTTTCACTGTTTGACTTATTTCGCTCAGATAATACCCTCCAGTTCCATCCACCTTGTTGCAAATGGCAAGATCTCATTCCTTTTGATAGCTGCATAATATTCCATTGTGTATATATACCACATCTTCTTTATCCATTCATCTGTCGATGGGCATCTTGGCTCTTTCCACAGTTTGGCTATTGTGGACATTGCTGCTATAAACATCAGGGTGCACGTACCCCTTCAGCTCCCTACATTTGTATCTTTGGGGTAAATACCCAGTAGTGCAATTGCTGGATTGTATGGTAGCTCTATTTTCAACTTTTTGAGGAATCTCAATGCTGTTTTCCAGAGTAGCTGCACCAGCTTGCATTCCCACCAACAGTGTAGGAGGAGGGTTCCCCTTTCTCTGCATCCCCACCAACATCTGTCATTTCCTGACTTGTTAATATTAGCCATTCTGACTGGTGTGAGGTGATATGTCATTGAGGTTTTGATTGGGTGTTCCCTGATGCCGAGTGATGTTGAGCACTTTTTCATGTGTCTGTTGGCCGTTTGGATGTCTTCTTTGGAAAATGTGTGTTCATGTCTTCTGCTCATTTCTTGATTGGATCATTTGTTCTTTGGGTGTTGAGTTTGTTGATTTTAATAAGTTCCTTATAGATTTTGGATACTAGCCCTTTATCTGATATATTATTTGCAAATATCTTCTCCCATTCTGTTGGTTGTCTTTTGGTTTTGTTGACTGTTTCCTTTGCTGTGCAAAAGCTTTTTATCTTGATGAAGTCCCAAGAGTTCATTTTTGCCCTTGCTTCCCTTGCCTTTGGCGATGTTCCTAAGAAGAAGTTGGTGTGGCTGAGGTCGAAGAGGTTGCTGCCTGTGTTCTCCTCAAGGATTTTGATGGACTCCTGTCTCACACTGAGGTCTTTCAACCATTTTGACTCTATTTTTGTGTGTGGTGTAAGGGAATGGTCCACTTTCATTCTTCTGCATGTGGCTGTCCAATTTTCCCAACACAATTTGTTGAAGAGACTGTCTTTTTTCTACTGGACATTCTTTCCTGCTTTGTCGAAGATTAGCTGACCATAGAGTTAAGGGTCCATTTCTGGACTCTCTATTCTGTTCCATTGAACTATGTGTCTGTTTTTGTGCCAGTACCATACTGTCTTGATGATGACAGCTTTGTAATAGAGCTTGAAGTCCGGAATTGTGATGCCACCAGCTTTGCTTTTCTTTTTCAACATTCCTCTGACTATTCAGGGTCTTTTCTGGTTCCATACAAATTTTAGAATTATTTGTTCCCATTTCTTTGAAAAAAGTGGATGGTATTTTGATAGGTATTGCATTGAATGTGTAGATTGCTCTAGGTAGCATGGACATCTTCACAATATTTGTTCTTCCAATCCATGAGCATGGAACATTTTTCCATTTCTTTGTGTCTTCCTCAGTTTCTTTCATGAGATTTTTATAGTTTTCTGAGTACAGATTCTTTGCCTCTTTGGTTAGATTTATTCCTAGGTATCTTATGGTTTTGGGTGCATATGTAAATAGGATTGACTCCTTAATTTCTCTTTCTTCTGTCTTGTTGTTGGTGCATAGGAATGCCACTGATTTCTGTGCATTGATTTTATATCCTGCCACTTTACTGAATTCCTGTATGAGTTCTAGCAGTTCGGGGTGGAGTCTTTGGGGTTTTCCACATAAAGGATCATATCATCTGCAAAGAGTGAGAGTTTGACTTCTTCTTTGCCAATTTGGATGCCTTTTATTTCTTTTTGTTGTCTGATTGCTGTGGCTAGGACTTCTAGTACTCTGTTGAATAGCAGTGGTGATAGTGGACATCCCTGCTGTGTTCCTGACCTTTGGGGGAAAACTCTCAGTTTTTCCCCATTGAGAATGATATTCTCTGTAGGTTTTTCATAGATGGCTTTTATGATATTGAGGTATGTACCTTCTATCCCTATACTCTGAAGAGTTTTCATCAAGAAAGGATACTGTACTTTGTCATATGCTTTTTCTACATCTATTGAGAGGATCATATGGTTCTTGTTCTTTCTTTTATTAATGTATTGTATCACACTGATTGATTTGTGTGTTGTTGAACCAACCTTGCAGCCCAGGAATAAACCCCACTTGGTTGGGGTGAATAATCCTTTTAATGTACTGTTGGATCCTATTGGCTAGAATTTTGGTGAGAACTTTTGCATCCATGTTCACCAAAGATATTGGTCTGTTATTCTCCTTTTGATGGTGTCGTTGTCTGGTTTTGGGATCAAGGTAATGGTGGCCTTATAAAACGTGTTTGGAAGTTTTCCTTCCATTTCTATTTTTTGGAACAGTTTCAGAAGAATAGGTATTAATTCTGGAAATGTTTGGTAGAATTCCCCCAGGAAGCCATCTGGCCCTGGGCTTTTGTTTGTTGGGAGATTTTGATTACTGCTTCAATGTCCTTAGTGGTTATAGGTCTATTCAGGTTTTCTATTTCTTCCTGGTTCAGTTTTGGTGTTGATACATCTCTGAGAATGCATCCATTTCTTCCAGATTATCTAATTTGCTGCAGTAGAGTTGCTCATAATATGTTCTTATAATTTTTTTGTATTTCTTTGGTGTTGGTTGTGATCTCTCCTCTTTCATTCATGAGTTGATTTATTTGGGTCATTTCTCTTTTCTTTTTGATAAGTCTGGCCAGGAGTTTTTCAATATTGTTAATCCTTTCAAAGAATCAACTCCTAGTTTTGTTGATCTGTTCTACTATTCTTTTGGTTTCTATTTCATTGGTGTCTGCTCTGATCTTTATTATTTCTCTTCTCCTGTTGGGTTTAGGCTTTATTTGCTATTCTTTCTCCAGCTCCTTTAGGTGTAGGATTAGGTTGTGCATTTGAGACCCTCTTGTTTTTGAGAAATGCTTGTATTGCTATATACTTTCCTCTTAGGATTGCCTTTGCTGCATCCCAAATATTTTTTTTTTTAAGATTTTATTTATTTGAGAGAGAGAGAATGAGAGAAAAAGAGAGCATGACAGAGGAGAGGATCAGAGGGAGAAGCAGACTCCCCGCCAAGCAGGGAGCCCGATGCGGGACTCGATCCCGGGACTCCAGGACCATGACATGAGCCAAAGGCAGTCACTTAACCAACTGAGCCACCCAGGCGCCCCCATCCCAAAGATTTTGAACAATTGTGTTTTCATTTTCATTTGTTTCCATGAATTTTTTAAATTCTTTAATTTCCTGGTTGACCTATTCATTCTTTAGTCGGATGCTCTTTAGCTTCCATGTATTTGAGTTCTTTCTGACTTTCCTCTTGTGATTGAGTTCTAGTTTCAAAGGATTGTGGTCTGAAAATATGCACGGAATGATCTCAATCTTTTGGTACCAGTTAAGACCTGATTTGTGACCTAGGATGTGATCTGTTCTGGAGAATGTTCCATGGGCACTTGAAAAGAGTGTGTATTCTGTTGCTTTGGGATGGAATGTTCTGAATATATCTGTGAAGTCTATGTGATCCAATGCGTCATTTAAAGTCTTTATTTCCTTGTTGATCTTTTGCTTAGATGATCTGTCCATTTCAGTGAGGGGGATGTTAAAGTCTCCTACTATTATTGTATTTTTGTCAATGTGTTTCTTTGCTTTTGTTATTAATTGGCTTATATAATTGGCTGCTCCCATGTTAGGGGCATAGATATTTACAATTGTTAGATCTTCTTATTGGATAGACCCTTTAAGTAGGATATAGTGTCCTTCCTCATCTCTTATTATAGTCTTTGGTTTAAGATCTAATTTGTCTGATATAAGGATTGCCACCCCAGCTTTCTTTTGGTGTCCATTAGCATGGTAAATGGCCTTCCACCCCCTCACTCTCAATCTGGGGGTGTCTTTTGGTCTAAAATGAGTCTCTTGCAGACAGCATATTGATGGGTCCTGTTTTTTTATCCAATCTGATTGCCTGTGTCTTTTGATTGGGGCATTTAGCCCATTTACCTTCAGGGTACTATTGAAAGATATGAATTTAGTGCCACTGTATTGCCTGTAAGGTGACTATTACTATATATTGTTTGTGTTCCTTTCTGGTCTCTGCTACTTTTAGGCTCTCTCTTTGCTTAGAGGATCCCTTTCAATATTTTTTGTAGGGCTGGTTTCATGTTTGCAAATCCCTTTAGTTTTTGTTTGTCCTGGAAGGTTTTTCTCTCCTTCAATTTTCAATGACAGCTTAGCTGGATTTAGTATTCCTGGCTGCATATTTTTCTCCTTTAGTGCTCTGAATATATCCTGCCAGTCCTTTCTGACCTGCCAGGTTTCTGTGGATAGGTCTGTTACCAATCTCATGTTTCAACCATTGTAGGTTACAGATCTCTTCTCCCGAGCTGCTTTCAGGATATTCTCTTTGTCTATGAGACTCGTAAGTTTTACTATTAGATGTCGGGGTGTTGACCTATTTTTATGGATTTTGAGGGGGGTTCTCTGTGCCTCCTGGATTTTAATACCTGTTTCCTTCCCCAAATTAGCGAAGTTCTTTGCCATAATTTGTTACAATATACCTTCTGCCCCCCTCTCTCTTTCTTCTTCTTCTGGGATCCCAATTATTCTAATGTTGTTTCATCTTATGGTATCACTTATTTCTCGAATTCTGCCTGCGTGATCTAGTAATTATCTCTCTTTTTCTCAGCTTCTTTATTTTCCATCATTTGGTCTTCTCTATCACTAATTCTCTCCTGCCTCATTTATCCTAGCAGTTAGAGCCTCCATTTTTTATTACACCTCATTAATAGCCTTTTTTTATTTTGATTTGGTTAGATTTTGGTTCTTTTATTTCTGTAGAAAGGGTTTCTCTAGTATCTTCCATGCTTTTTTCAAGCCCAGCTCATAACTTTAAAATCATCATTCTCAACTCTAGCTCCGACATCTTACTAATATCCATATTGATTAGGTTCCTGGCAGTCGGTTCTGCCTCTTGTTCTTTTTTTTTTGAGGTGATTTTTTTGGTCTTGTCATTTTGTCCAGAGGTGAATAGATGAATGCGAGAACAAAATGTAACAGGGTAACAACATCCCCACAAAATATACATTTAACAAATCAGAAAAGACCTGAAACTGGGGGAAAAGAAAGGGAAAGAAAGAAAAGAAAAAGACAAAGACAAAAACCAACCAACCAAACCAAACCAAGCCAAACCAAACCAAAAACAGAATATGATCAGATATGATCAGGCTGGTGTGTAGATCAGTCCCACACACTAGATTTTGGGCATAGTTTGGACTGTTAGAAGAAAGTGTCTCCCAAAATTTTAAAGAAAGAAAAACTTATATATGTACAAAAATAAGGGTTAATATGATAAGGGAAATTATAAAAGATTTTATAAAAGGAATTGATAAGATAAGAAGTTGGTTGAAAAAAGAAAGATGAGGATTTCAAAATATAAAAGGGAGAGAATGTGATCAGGCAGGAGACTAGAACAAAGCCATACTCTAGAGATTTAGGGTATAGTTTGATCTGTTAGAAGAGACTGTATCCCAAAAATTTAAAGAGAGAACAACTTATATATATATATATATATATATATATTTGGTATATATATATATACCAAAAATAAGGGTAACTACTATGAAGGGATAGACTATGACTCTAAAAATGAAAAATAAAAAAGGGTTTTTTTTAAAAAAGGGATTAAGATGTTGGTTGAAAAAGGGAAAAATAAAATTAAAAAAAAAAGAAAGTTAAAAAATATTAACTTTGAAAGACTAAAGAATCATGTGAAAAAAGCCATGAATTCTATATGCAGTATTCCCCTAGCACTGGAATTCTGCCATTCTCATTGATTGGTAAACTTGGTCTTGGCTGGCTGTTCTTGCTGATCTTCTGGGGCAGGGGCCTGTTGTTGTGGTTCTCAGATGTCTTTGCTGGAGTCGGAATTACCCCGCCCTTGCCGGGGCCGGGCTAAAGAATTTGCTCAGGTTTGCTCTCGGAAGCTTTTGCTTCCAGCAAGTTTTCCGTACAGCTTTGGAGGACGAGAGTGAAAATGGCAGCCTCCCAATCTCTGCCCTGCTGGAGCCAAGAACTCGGGGCCCCACTCCTCAGTGCGCCCCCAGAGAAAAGCAGTCAGTCACTCCTGTCTCCCCGGTTTCCAGCCACACTCTGTGCTCACCCGGCCTGTGACAGAGCATTTCTATCTCTGGCACCTGACCCTGTGTGGAGTCTCCAAACCCAGCAGATCCCTCCGATGTGCTCCTGCACTGCTTCTCCCTGGGAGGAAGGGGAGTCCCCCTGGATCTGCTACTTGTTGGGTCCCTGCTGGAAGAGCAATGGCCCGACTGTGCCAGGGATCACGGTTTATGGCAACCCCGAGCTGAGAGCCCACTCCTCGGCTCCATCTGTGCAGCTGGCATCCCCGCTCTGATACCTGGGAGCTCTGCTGCACTCAAGCACCCTTGGTCTTTCTGTAACCCTGAGGGTCCTGAGACCACACTGTCCCAGTGAGGTTTCCACCCCCCACTTAGCCACTGGAGTGCCATCCCTCAGCGGACCTGACTTCTAAAAGTTCTATTTTATGCTCCGCTGCTCTATCACTTGCCAGAAGCGGTTGACGAAGGCCCCCTCTCCCTCTGTCTATCTTCCCAAATATCATCTCTGATTCACTTCTCCAAACGTCCTACCTTCCAGAAAGTGGTCACTTTTCTGTTCAGAGAGTTGTTGCTATTCTTTTCTTCGATCTCCGGTTGAGTTCGTAGGTGTTTAGAATGGCTTGATCCCTATCCAGCTGAATTCCTGGGACCAGATGAAATCCAGTTCACCCCCCAGAGGTTATTTTTTAACATGAATTTTTCTTTCACATCTACTCTATTGATAAGTATGTTTGGTTTATCATAAGGCAAGCTCTTCTCTAAATCTTTGAGTAAGGCTGATGCTCAAAGACACACCCTATTTTTTTTCTGTAGCTGTTTATACCATTTAGTATATTGACTTGAACCTCCAAGGAATACACACATTCCACTTTGTGAGGATGACAGTGGATAAATATGTTTCCAATAAACCTTTTGTATACCTATATTGATGTGTATACAACCTTTAATTTAATTGTTTATAGAAAACAGATAATGATGTCTGTTTATAGAAAATACTGCATAGAAGTCATGGAGTTTACTTTGACTCTTGCAAGACTTCCTGAGTGTTGCTATTGAGATCAATGAACTTGTCTGCTGTTTCTAATTAGGTCTTGGACTCATTAAGTAAATGTTGACATATATAGAATTAAATTCTACTTCTGCAAGTTAAACAATTAACGTCGAACAGAATGCTCATTCAAAAAAAAAAAAACACATCTAGAAAATATTTAGGAATAAATTGACAGCTAATGACATGTGCACCAGATAAGTCAGTGTTGAACTGTTATCTTCATATATATTAAAAAAAAAAACTGTGTGACAATTACTTAATTTTTATGTTGTGACAGTCTGAAAAAAAATTGTAACAACATTCTTTGATATTTCAGATTCCATTTGCAATTTTAACTATTAATGCTCATTTAGGGTTTCATGTAAGTACAGTTCCTATGAGTTTGTGGATATTTTTGAGTGCTTTACTTATGAGTACTTTTCCCTTGTTTACTTCGTTTGCAAGGTCAGTTTGTTCTAATCCTCTCACATGAATATCTTCCTTTTCACTTCTACTGCACCAATATTAGAAATCAAATCTCTTAGGATGTGAATGGATTTTAGAATGCAAATGTCCATCTGATGTTTCACCAAGTCTATGCCATTTTTGTTGCATTATTGACCAATCACTCTTGAACATTTTCAAGGATGGTAAACTAACCAGTTTCAGCACAGCACTCCTTGGGACTACTCTAAGAGCAAAAGCCATGCATTTTAAGGTATTTGTCTTCAGGCCAGATGTCAGTGGAAAACCTCCATCTCTTTTTGTTTCTCTGTGTTATGCCAAGGGCATACATCCAGATCACAGGCTCTAGAAGGTGAGATTAAAAACTTGAACTCTGACAGGTTTCCTCTTCATTTTTCAGAATCACAAATACACAGTGCAAGAATCTACATGTGATAGAGGATATGAAAAATAGATACATTTTCTAATGCTTCCTTTTTCTTACTGAGATAAACTTGAGGGGGTCCCAGAAGAGTGAAGAACTGGACTTGGTGGCAGTGAGCTGGTTTCCGAGGGCAGGGGTAGGCTTCTGGCAAGTGGGGAGATTCGTGTTCTGATGAAGTCACTTATTTCCACATTCTGCTTTCCACTGTTAACAAACCACTCAGATTGTCAAGGCAGCAGACCTGTGAAAATCCTGCCCTCTATCCTGTTGACATGCTCAATATTGTTTCATGTTTTTCTCTTAAAATAGAAAAGTCATGGATTTCAGAACCAAGTCCATTTGATTCTAAAATGCACCCCCCTCAAGTACATTTTTCAATTTTAGATAAAACATGCTGAATCTTCTGTGTTTCCTTCAGGAATACTACAGGCATTTTAAATTTCAATATGAAAGCCAGCCCCTCTCAAGCTGGGAGCTGTGTTAGCACAGCAGAGATTCTCATGGGCTTCATCCTGTATATCGACGGCATCCACAAACATGAATATTTATCAACCCTTTGCTAAGGCAGGATCACATAATGGCCAGTTCAGTGTTGAGACATATGTGTCTCAGCATTTTTTTAAAGAAAAACCTGTAGCTTCAAATATGCTTGGGGATCACAGAATGGATGGTAGACTACTATTTCTGGTGTAAAAGCTTATAAGCTTAACTCACAGAGGGAAAGAGATAGAAACAGACATTCTACAAACCTAGAGCTTATTTTCCTTTGAAAAATTGTATTCTGCCACTTAAAGTGTTATGGTTTGGATAAATCTGAGCAAATAGAGTTTTTCCAATTCTTTTCCATTTTCATTCTTCCAACAAAGTTTTTATTACATTTTCGTGGCTAGATCAGAGGAATTATAACTCTCAAAGTGCCTAGGAATATTCTCAGTGCATGCATATGGAGCAATAAACATGTTTCATACACTGGGTTAACCCAATTGTTTTCCTTCTCACAAACGGCCTAACAAGTCAGCACACCAGAATGAATGTGACTTCAGAATCCTGCCTGGAGCCACTCTTTCACTCCTGAGACCAGTGATCTGGAGTTTTCAGTATCTCACAATTGCCTGATTTGATGCAGAATGTCAGACCACAAACTGTGGTCTCTGCTGTTCTTTTGAGCTTGATGGCTAAATAAATAGAGGCAACATGGTCTGGAAGGGGAACACTGGATGTAGAACCCTCTGCTCACTGTAACCTGGGGCTTTTCATTTATCCATCTGCCTTCGAATTTCTCATCTGTCAAAAGGGTAAGACCAGAGGGATGAGAGCGCATTCCTCTTTTGGTTATTATGAAGCATGATTGAATGCATACAAATGAATTTGGAAACTGCAAAAGCTGTGTGAACTCTTAAGTATTACAGCAATGATTCATGTAACTTATCTTTAAATTGGGAGAATGCTACACAACTGCAAGCTTAAAAACCAGAATCAATGTAATAGCTTGCTGAAGTCCTTACAAATTGAGTAATTTAAGAAAGAGTAAATATCATTAACTATTTCTTATTAAAATGTATTAAAATGGTTAATGCATAGAAATAACATACACCTGATATTAGATGCATTAAATGTGACACTACTTAGACTGAATAAATAAGGATTATCTGATCTTTCAAAACTAATGCAGGAACATAGCATCTTTGTTCTCATCTTCTGCATTAGTTTGCTAGGGCTGCAGTAAAAAAAGTATTGCCAGTTGGGTTGCTTACACAACAAAAATTTATTGTCTCACAGTTCTGGAAGCTACAAGTCCAAGATCAGGGTATTGACAAAGTTGGCTCCTTTTGGGGGCTGTGAGGGAAAAGTCTCTCCTTGACTTGTAGATGACTGTCTTTTCCCTGCATCTCTTCCTGTCACACCTTCCCTCTATGCATGTCTGCCTCTGTATCCAGGTTTCTCCTTTTTATGAGGACACCAGTTATAGTGAATTAGGGTCCATCCTAATGACCTCTCATTTTAACTGATTGCCTTTATAAGGACCCTATCTCCAAATAAGGTCACATTCTGTGGTACTGGGTGCTAGAACTTCAACATCTGCAATTTGGAGGTAACACAGTTCAACCTATCACATCCTCTATGTAGAAGAGGACAGCCCTCAAATCAAAGCTCCTTATTTGCTAGTTATACAGCCCTCTCAACTTTTCAAATGATACTGACAACTCTTTACCACAGTGCCTCTATTAAAGTTCTACTTTCAGCTTTTCTCCAGTCATGCTCTTAAACACAATTCCCCCAAGGACGAATATGCTCTTATTTATCTCTGCATTTCCAAATGTTGATTTCCTTTTTCCCAAAAGCTTTTTCTCTGCTTGACACCTTCATAAATTTCTCCCCATCCTACTGGACTCAGTCAGACTGTCAATTCCCCTGTGAAGGTCCTTATAACTTTTACCCCAGTCTTGACAACAGTAAATTCTACAGAATATCCCTGGCTTGCCTGCTCCTTATTATGGGTTTGTGCCCTTTGAAATGAAAAAAATATTTTTTATGTATATATATCTAGATATTTCCAAAGCCCAGCACAAAAATAAGTACATAAAACACAGCAACCACTCAACTTGAGTTAAAACAAAAAGAATCAGGGACGCCTGGGTGGCTCAGATGGTTAAGCGTCTGCCTTCGGCTCAGGTCGTGATCCCAGGGTCCTGGGATCGAGTCCCGCATCGGGCTCTCTGCTCCTTGGGAGCCTGCTTCTCCCTCTGCCGCTGCCTCTATCTCTCTCTCTGACTCTCATGAATAAATAAATAAAAATAAAAAAAATAAAAAAAAAAAAACAAAAAGAATCAAAGAGTGAATGGCTGGAAATGAAAATAGTGGTAACACTGGTCATGCCATTAGCAAGACCTCATATTTATTTGCTACTTACATGTGCCGTATATGCATTAATTGTTTTACAAATTTTATTCTCATTTTATAAATAGAAATATGATACAATGTAGTTAGATAACCTGCTTCAGTTTATAAAATAATTAAATGGGGATGCCAGGATTAGAAACATGTCAATGAATGTCAAAGACTACATTCTCAACTAATATAAAACATTGTCTAGCAAAGAATATAATCTTTGAGAGATCTTTGTGCTAGATGATGCAGTTTGTTTTGAAGAACCTACTTTCATTTCAGTTCTCTTTCTGGAAACTAAAAGATACTAAAAGTAATGGTGAAATCTCATCCTCACTATTCCCTAGATACCCTGAGTTGTAATTATCATGGAAACTCCTAGGTAATTTCTTGCACCTTCTTTTCCTACTAGAGTCTTAGGTTTCCTTTCAGTAATTTGAGACTAAAAAGAGGTGAGTGAGGAAGGACAAACTGGGTGTTCCATTCTGCAAGACTTTTGCTGCTGGGGAATTGACGGTCTCTTTCATTCTCACTGTTTTTGCTCTGAACATTTTTGTTATCTAGCAATTCTCATTAAGTTCATCTCAATCTGAACTGTAACCTTTCTGATAGTATTCATCTTTGTGACTTTATTTGCTATAGCTTATTCAGTGTACCTTCTGTCCTTTTTAATTGACCCTTTTAGATCTGAGCTCATCACAGAGCAGAGAGCTATCTTTGTATCTGTAATTTGTCTTTACAAACCCTTAGTTTTCTTTCTCATCAGGGTCATTTGTAATTATAATGTCAGACTTGTATTTTTAGAATGGGGCCTGGGTATTATCATGTTTAGCCATGATTATTATTCTTACCACTTAACTGGTTTCCTTGCCTCTGAAAGCTTCTTTCTCTCTAATTAATTTTATAATATGTCAAATTTCTATTGTTTTGAACTAAATTTTAAAGGATATTATAACATTTTGTAACCTTCACTGTCATCACATGTATTAGCTAGGGCGGTGGTAATACAATACCACAAATTGGATGGCTTAAGCAATAGAAATTTATGTACTCACAGTTGTGAAAACTAGAAGTCCAAAATCAAAGTGTAAGTAGAGTTGGTTGATCTTATCTGCTGTTATGAAGAAAAATATCTTCCATCTCCCTCTCCTAGTTTCTGGTGGTTTGACATCAATCTTTGGTGTTCCTTGGTTTGTAGAAGTATAACTGCAATCCATCTGCATAGTGTTCTTTCTGTGTGCATGCCTATCCACAAATTTCCCATTCTTATTAAGATACAAGCTATATTGGATTAGGGACCCATCCTACCTGATTACATCTGTAATGTCCTTATTCTCAAAAAAGGTCACATTCTGAAAGTACTAGGGACAAAGTCTTCAACATAGGAATGTTTATTTAACTCATAACATCATGTTACTTGACACTGCAAAACTATCTATGTCCTTCCATTTTTCTGTAAGATAAAGTAAACTCTACCTCACCTCTAAGATCTGTCAGTCTGGCACTAAAAATTGTTATGTCTACTGCTTCCCCACAGTAATGTCCTTCTCAAATACTGATCTGTTAACCAATGACAAAGCATATTGTCTGCAGTCTACTGCTTCTGCATTCTGCAGTTTTCCTACTGGTTATTTTCATCATCAGGATATCCTTTTCCTTGAGTCTCCTATAGAGTTTCATAATTACAGGACTGTTTCCATATTTAAATATGCTCCACATATTAGTAATAATCTCTTGGTGTATACTCCTATTTATCTTATTAAACTGTGAGCATCCACAAGATAGGGGTCAAGCCTCTCATGTCTTTCTAATTCTCACAGGGCCAGCCATAGTGCCTGAAAATAGTAGATATCCATATGCTGTTTTCTTAAAAAGATTGATAATCAGTAAGAATAAAGAGTGAAAGACTAATCTTTGTATTGAATTAACCAAAGAACTACCATAACATATTTAATATTAAAATATTTAAAGACTAGAAGCCTTATTAATCATGACACTCATTTATGTTTTTATTTATTAAATAATATGTCCCAGAAACTATGTAAACATGAATAAAACATATCTTCAAGAAGTTTGTAAGCTGAGGAAATAGTCAAAGCATGAAAAAATACCAGAACTGAGGGAAAATTAATTCCAACATTGTTTTAATTAACACTGAATGTGTTGAACAAATATTATAATAGAAAGTAAAATAAGAGGAAATTACTGTAACTTAAAAAAAAATGGTCTTGACTTTCAGAATGGTATTGTGAAGAACTCAAAGTTTGGACCCTCTCTACAACTACTTAACTACTTAACTGGAGATACTGGTCTATATATGTGTGGTTTCTGGACATTCTCCTATTGGCATACACCACATGGAGAACCACTTATTCAAGAAAAACTGCTCAATCTTGATCAGAATAGCAAGAATTGTAGCATTTGAACCACACCTGCTCCCACCCACTCCCATCTCCATATGATGGAAGACCTATTCTGTGTGAGTATGGCAAAGATAGGACTCTTTCCCTAGATTCCCCATCCTGAGTATGGTTTAATCCCAGCAAGAGAGAGCCAACCAGGATCTTTCATCAACCCTTGCCCCCAGCTTGTGTGGCAGGAGCTGTTAGAGGCAGGCACAGTAGAGATTGAGGATCCCCCTCTCACTGAACCCATACTAATTAGGACAGAAGTTCTATGTAAGATATGACTGGCAGAGACTATTGGGCCCGCTAGTTTCCAATTGAGTCTACTCATAGGGTGTTTGTTCATGCCAGGAGAGGCAAGCCAAAACAACAACAAAAAACCCCAGAGGCTACCATCCTCATCTAGCACCCTGCTTCTAGACTAAGGATATCCTTCCAGAAGCAGGATGATAACATGATAGTCATTATGTCTGGTGCAGTAGTGTGGAGTTTCTGCCATATGTGAGACAGAGGCCATAAGAACAGAGAACTTCATAGCTCTCCCTAAGGAGACCACCTTTGGAAATATTTTCTAAGGGTGTTTTGGAAAACAATGGAAATTTCTTGGTCAGTAACTCAGAAAGATATACCACCAAAAAGTTTAAGAGAGAGAATCAGGATACAAAGACAGCTAAGAATTCTCCTAGGGTTCTGGGATATAAAGACTGTAAAATATGCATAGTTGAATATCAGAAGCAAAAGAAATAGAAAGAAAGGAAGAGAAGAAATATTTGAAGCCATGATGACTGAAAATTCTCCAACATTAATGTTAGAAACGAAACTACAGATCTAGGAAACCAGGAGAAAAACAAGCATGATAAATGCCTAAATATATACACCTAGGCACACTGTATTCAAACTGCAAAAGTTAAAAATACATATTTTTAAAGCTTTGAAAAAAGTGAGAATAAAAAAAGGGCATATAAAGGAGCAATGGTAAGAATCATATCAGATTTGTCTTTAGAAACTGTGCAAGGATTTGTACTCTGAAAACTATAGAAAACTTATGAAAGGAATTGAGGAAGACACAAAGAAATGGAAAAATATTCCATGCTCATGGATTGGAAGAACAAATATTGTGAAAATGTCTATGCTACACATTCAATGCAATCCCTATCAAAATACCATCAACATTTTTCACAGGGCTGGAACAAATAATCCTAAAAATTGTATAGAACTGAATAGCCAGAGGAATGTTGAAAAAGAAAACCAAAGCTGGTGGCATCACAATTCCGGACTTCAAGCTCTATTACAAAGCTGTAATCATCAAGACATTATGGTACCGGAGCAAAGATAGACACATAGATCAATGGAACAGATTAGAGACCCCAGATATGGGCCCACAATTCTATGGTCAACTAATCTTCGACAAAGCAGGAAAGAATATCCAATGGAAAAAGGGACAGTCTCTTCAACAAATGGTGTTGGGAAAATTGGACAGCAACTTGTAGAAGAATTAAACTGGACCATTTCCTTACACCATACACAAAAATAAACTCAGTGGGTGAAAGACCTAAATGTGAGACAGGAACCCATCAGAATCCTGAAGAACACATTCAGCAACCTCTTCAACCTTGGCCACAACATTTCCTTGCTAGACACATTTCCAAAGGCAAGGGGAAAAAAAAGCCAAAATGAACTACTGGGATTTCACCAAGATAAAAAAATCTTCTGGAGAGCAAAGGAAACAGTTGACAAAACCAAAAGACAACCGACAGAATGGAAGAAGATATTTGCAAATGCTTTATCAGATAAAGGGCTAATATCCAAGATCTATAAAAAACTTATCAAACTCAACACCCAAAAAACAAAGAACCCAGTCAGGAAATGGACAGAAGACATGAACAGATGTTTCTCCAAAGAAGACATACAAATGGTCAACTAACACATGAAAAAATGCTCAACATCAGTTGGCATCAGGGAAATATAAATCAAAACCACAATGAGATACCACCTTACACCAGTCAGAATGGCTAAAATTAACAAGTCAGGAAACAACAAAAGTTGACAAGGATGTGGAGAAAGGGGAACCCTCTTACACTGTTGGTGGGAATGCAAGCTAGTATAGCCATTCTGGAGAACAATATGGAGGTTCCTCAAAAAGTGAAAAATAGAGCTATTCTATGACCCCGCAATTGCACTAGTAGGTATTTACCCAAAGGATACAAACATAGTGATCTGAAGGGGCACATGCACTTCGATGTTTATAGCAGCAATGTCCACAATAGCCAACTGTGGAGACAGCCCAGATGTCCATCGACAGATGAATGGATAAAGAAGATGTGGTGTATATATAATGGAGTATTACCCAGCCATCAAAAAAAAAAAAAAAATGAAATCTTGCCATTTGCAATGACATGGATGAAACTAGAGGGTAATATGTTAAGTGAAATAACTCAATCAGAAAGACAATTATCATATGATTTCACTCATATGTGGAATTTAAGAAACAAAACAGAGGATTGTAGGGGAAGGGAGGGAAAAATAAAACAAGACAAAATCAGAGAGAGAGACAAACCATAAGAGACTCTAAATCATAGGAAACAAACTGAGGGTTGCTGGAGGGAGGGGGGTGGGGGGATGGGATAACTGGGTGATCGGCAGGGAGAACATGTGATGTAATGAACACTGGGTGTTATATGCAACTGATGAATAACTGAACTCTAGCTCTGAAACTAATGATACACTATATGTTAATTAATAGAATATAAATAAAATAAAATAAAATAAAATAAAGAAACTGTGCATAAAAGAAGAGGGTGGAATGAAATGCATAGTGTTGAAAAAAAGTGAAACCCACAAATCTAATGTCCTGGATCCAGTGAAAGTATCTTTCAAAAGTGAAAAAGAAATTACTTCCTCGGAGAAACAAAAATTGGAGAAATTTGTTGCTTATATTTTATTTGTTTCTTCAGAAACAAGAAAATGGTATAGGGCAGAAATTTGGATAATAAATAAAGACAGAAGAGCATTAGAAAAGAAGTAAATGAAGGTAAAAGAAAAGCTTTTATTTTGTAATTCTTAATGAAGTAAGAGGTAATAGTATGTTCAAAATAATTATAGCAACAATTTATTCAGTGGATATAGCTAATGGATAAGTAAAATGAAGACAACAGGATGGAAGGGATGAAAGTGAAGAATTAGAAATGCTTCCTTACAAGGTACTTTTTCTACTCATAAACCAGTATAAAGTTATTTGAAATAGAACTGGGTTATATGTAAATGTATATTGCCAACCTAGGACAACTAATAATTTTTAAAAAAGTATAATTGATATGCTAAAAAGAAGAAAAAATGGAATCATATAAAATATTCAATTAAAACCAAGAAAGCAAAAAAAAAAAAAGAGTAGAAGATAAAAATAAAAATAAGGAAAAAGGGACCCCAGATAACATGATGCTCAATGGTGAAAAGCTGAAAGCTTTTCATCTAAGATCAGGAAAAAGACAAAGAATGTCCATTCATTATTTTTATTCAATATAGTAGTAGGGTCCTAGCCACAGGAATTAGGCAAGAGAAGGAAATAAAAAATACTAAAATCAGAAAGAAAAAATAAAACTCTCTCTATTTGCAGATGACATGGTATTATGTACATAAAAAATGTACAGAAATCTGTTGGAACTAATAAAAGAATTCAGAAAAATTTCAAGATACAAATTTAATATATAAAAAGTCGCATTTCCATGCATTAATGACAAACTATCAGAAACAGAAATTTAAAAAATAATTCCATGTATGATTACATCATAAAGAATGAGATACCTAGGAATATATTTAACCAAGGAGGTGAAAGATCTCTACACTGAACATTTTAAGACATTGATAAAAGAAAAAGAAGAAGACACAATAAGTAGAAAAATATCCTGTGTGAACATGGGACTGGAAAAACTAAGATTGTTAGAATCCATTTAACTGAAAGCAATTTGTGGATTCAATGCAATCACTATCAAATTTCAAATGACATTTTTCATAGAAATAGAACAAACAACCTTAAAATTTCTATGGAACAACAAAAGATCATGAATAGTCAAAGCAGTCCTAAGAAAAAAGAACAAAGCTGGAAGCATCATGCTTCCTGATATCAAACTATATTATAAAACTCTAGTAATCAAAACAATATGGTATTGAAAAAAACAGATACATAGAATACAGAGCCCAGAAATAGATGCTTGTAGAAATAAACCCTGTGTACATGATCAATTAATTTATGACAAAATAGCCAACAGTATAAATGGGGAAAGTATAGTCTCATCAATAATGATGTTGGGAAAACTGGATAGCCACATGCAACTTTATACTTACAGAATGATAAATTAAATGGGCAAATTTCTAGAAGGAAACAAAATACCACATTAACTCATTAAGAAATATTAGAACAGACCTATAGATATTAAAGATATTAAATTGGTAATTCAAAAGCTTTCTTAGAAATAAAAAGCCCAGGATCAGATGGCATTACTGATAAATTCTATCAAACTTTTTTTTTTTTTAAGATTTTATTTATTTATTTGAGAGAGAGAGAATGAGAGACAGCACGAGAGGGAAGAGGGCAGAGGGAGAAGCAGACCCCCTGCTGAGCAGGGAGCCTGATGTGGGACTCGATCCCGGGACTCCAGGATCATGACCTGAGCCGAAGGCAGTCGCTCAACCAACTGAGCCACCCAGGCGCCCCTCTATCAAACTTTTAAGGAAGAATTAATACCAGTCTTTCATATATAATTCTAACAAATTGAAAAGGAGTCAATACTTCCTAACATCCTCTGGCCAATATTACCATAATATTAAAATGCATATTTATGAAACAACTTCCAAAAACACTAGAAAACTTGACCTAGCAACACATAAAAACATTATACACCAAACCCTGCAGTGTGTATCACTAGAATGAAAGACAGCTTAACATAAGAAAAAAATCAATTAATGTAAAATCCTATGTTATTAAAGTAACTTAAAATGTGATTATCTCAATAATGCAGAAAAAATCTTTTGGCAAAATATAACACCATTTCATAATGAAAATACTCAACAGACTAGAAGGAAGGCAACTCCCTCGTTCTGATAAAGAGCAGCTTTGAAAAACCCTCAGCAGGCAATATTCTTAATAATTAAAGACTAAAGACTTTCTTGGTAAGTTCTGAAACAAAAGTACTTGTTTTTGCCCCTTCTATTCATCTGTGACAGAAAGTTCTAGTAGCACAATTAGGCAAGGAAATGGAATAACAGGCATCCATATTGGAAGAAATAAATAAAACTATATTTATTTGTAAATGGCATGGTCTTCTAGGTAGAAGATTCTATAAAATCCCCACACAAAAAAATAGAGCTAATAAACCAGTTAAAAAGAGTTGCAACTACAACAACAGCATAAAATGAGTTATATTTTTATAAACTAGCAATAGTTTTTTAAGGAAATCAAGGAAGCAATTCCTTTTGCATTAGCATTGAAAATAATAAAACAAATTCACTTAGAATAAATTTAACAAAAGCAGAACAAAACATGTACAATGAAAAACACAACATTGTAGGAAGTTAAAGACGTAAATAATTAGAAAGGCATTACATTTTCACTGATTGTAGGACAATATTATTAAGAGAATTATACTAAGAGAATTATACTTTAATTATTAAGAGAATTATACTTTACAAACTGATCTATAGATTACATGATTACATGATTACATACACCACAATTGGCTTTCTTGCAAAAATTGATGAGCAACTGGTTCTAATATTTATATAGAATTTCTAAGGACTGAAGTTATCAAATCCAATCTTGAAATAGAAGAATAAAGTTAAAAGACTCACACTTTTAGATTTCAATACTTACTTCAAAGCTACAGTAACCAGGAAGTGTGATGGGGCTATAAGGAAAGACATAAACAAAAGAATGTAATTAAGATTCCAGAAATAAACCCTTACATTTGTAGCAAATGGATTTTCAACAAAAATGCTAAAAGAATTGGGTAGGAAAAGTAGTCTTTTCAACAACTTGTTGTGGGACAACTGGATGTACACAGACAAAATAATCAAGTATCACTTCATCACACCATAAATAATAATTAGCTTAAAATGGATTATATGGGGCGCCTGGGTGGCTCAGTTGGTTGAGAGACTGCCTTCGGCTAAGGTCATGATCCTGGAGTCCCGGGATCGAGTCCCACATCGGGCTCCCTGCTCGGCAGGGAGTCTGCTTCTCCCTCTGACCCTCCTCCCTCTCATGCTCTCTGTCTCTCATTCTCTCTCTCTCAAATAAAAAAAAAAAAATCTTAAAAAAAATAAAATAAAATGGATTATATGTCTAAATATATGAGCTAAAACTATAAAAGTCTTAGAATAGAACACTGAATTAAGCCTTCATGAAATTTGGTTAGGCAATGGTTTCTTATGATAGGAAACAAAAGCTCAAGTAACAAATAAAAAATACATAAATTAGTAAAATTAATAAATTTGGTGCTACATATGGTGCCACTAAGAAAAGTGAAAGACAACATACAGAATGAAGCAAAAGATTTCAAACTATGTCTGATAAAGAAATTGTATCCAGAACGTATAAAAACTCTATGTCTCAGTAATAAAAAGACAAATGACCCAATTAAAAAATGGGTGAAGCATTTGAATAAATGTTTCTCCAATGATGGTATGTAATTGGACGATCAGCATATGAAAACACATTTAACATTATTAGGGAAATTAAAGTCAAACCACTAGGATTGCTCTACTCAAAAAGATACTATCTAGTGCTAAATGTGAGGATAAGAAAGAATTGGAATGCTCATGCATTGCTGTTGGGAATGTAAAATAGTGTAGTCAAATGGAAAGACAATTTAGCAGTCCCTAAAAATGTTAAACACTAAGTTGCTTTATGAATTAGCAAGGCATATTCAATATTCAAAAATCAAACTGTAATCTGC
This sequence comes from Mirounga leonina, assembly GCF_011800145.1. NCBI lineage: Eukaryota > Metazoa > Chordata > Mammalia > Carnivora > Phocidae > Mirounga > Mirounga leonina. The sequence continues at coordinate 3,516,531 of NW_023270415.1, forward strand.
CATATTAATGGGCTAAAGAAGAAAATATACAGTCCTATCAATTGATGCAGAAACCACAGTTGACAAAATCCAACACTCATTCATGACAAGACTGTCAACAGTTTAAGAATAAATGGAAAAAAAGCAACTCATCTTGAGAGAGAACATCTACAAAAACCACACAGCTAACATGATATGTATAGTGGTAGAATAAATGCTTTTCCAGTATTTATGAACAAGGCAAGAATATTCACTCTCATTCTTACTCAAAACAGTCCTGGAAAGTAAATGTCATACATTGTGGAAATGAAAAAAATAAAACTATACCTATTTAGGGGCGCATGGGTGGCTTAGTCATTAAGTGTCTGCCTTCTGCTCAGGTCATGATCCTGGGGTCCTGGGATTGAGCCCTGCATCGGGCTCCCTACTCGGCAGGAAGCCTGCTTCTCCCTCTCCCACCCCCCCTGCTTGGGTTGCCTCTCTTGCTGTCTCTCTCTCTGTCAAATAAATAAATAAAATCTTAAAAAAAACCCCAAACCTATCCCTATTTGCCAATGACATAATTAAAAAAATCAAAATGTATCTGCAGAAAACTCCTAGAAATAATGTATGAGTTGAGCGAGATTATAGGATATAAGATAAATACAGAAAATTCATTTGCATTTCCACATACTAACAATAAACATGAGGAAACAAAAATTAAAAAACACAGTACATTCAAAATCTTGGCAGAAGTAAATATTTTGGTAAAAATTTAACAAAACATGTACAGAATCTGTATGCTGGACGTGAGAAAATGTTGCTGATTCAAATCAAAGAAGATTTAAACATATGGAGAGAAATAATATGTTCAAGGACTCATGGACTCCATGATTATGGAAGACTCATCATAGTAAAGAGGTCGGTTCTCACCCAAGTTGACCTATAGATTGAATGTGAAATACTAGCAATTGTTTTTGTAATTTGGCTTGGTTTATTGTATTTTTCATGTTTTTTTTTTACATTTTTAAATTTTATTATGTTATTTTAATCACCATATTAGTTTTCACCAATCATTAGTTTTTGATGTAGTGTTCCATGATTCATTGTTTGCGTATAACACCTAGTGCTCCATTCAGTACTTGCCCTCTTTGATACCCATCACCAGGCTAACACATCCCCCCACCCCCTCCCCTCTAGAACCCTCAGTTTGTCTCTCAGAGTCCATAGTTTCTCATGGTTTGTCTCCCCCTCTGATTTCCCCCCTTCATTTTTCCCTTCCTACTATCTTTTTTTTTTTTTTTTTAAACATATAATGTATTATTTGTTTCAGAGGTACAGGTCTGTGATTCATCAGTCTTATACAATTCAGAACGCTTACCATAGCACATGCCCTCCCCAATGTCTATCATCCAGCCACCCCACCCCTCCCAACCCCCACCACTCCAGCAACCCTCAGTTTGTTTCCTGAGATTAAGAATTCCTCATATCAGTGAGGTCATATGATACATGTCTTTCTCTGATTGACTTATTTCGCTCAGCATAACACCCTCCAGTTCCATCCACGTCGTTGCAAATGGCAAGATCTCATTCCTTTTAATGACTGCATAATATTCCATTGTGTGTGTGTGTGTGTGTGTGTGTACACACCACATACTAGCAATTTTTTATAGACAGATGAGAATATTCTAAAGCAAAAGCTCTGGTGCTAGAATAGCCAAAGTAATCATTAAATGCATAAGCATTCCAATTCCTTCACATCTTCATAGTCAGCTGTGTGCTTTTTGTAGATCAAGATGAGTTAGCTTCCATTTATTCTAAAATTGTTGAAAGTTTTGTCAGAAACTAATACAATATCGGTTGTAATATTGTACTAGTTTTCCAAGTTTTTACCATTGAAGGAGAGTGTGTAAAGGGTACATAGGATCTGTCTCTGTTAACTCTTAAAAGTGCATGTCAATCAAAATTTACTCAAAAAGTTTTTTGAGAAGAAAATAACATTATGTACAGGCAAAATTACATTTGAGTATTCTCCATTGTGTTCTTAAAATATGGTGCTCATATTTATGTACACAGTTCTGTACTACAAATATGTATAATAGGCATGTGTAAACTTTTAGTATTTTACCATGTATAATAGCTTCCATATTGCAAACCAGAATCTGACACAGGCAAAAAAAAAAAAAGAAGAAGAAGAAGAAAAATAACACAGACAGACACACACAGACACAGACACACGCACACACACACATATGGTTTTTGCCTTCAAGGATTCTGTAAGCTGGTAAGATAATGAGGCACATAGAAATGACTGTGGTACAAGGCCCTATGTGGTAAGCTACATAAAAGACATACACACATTTACCATGTGAGCAGGGAAGGGAGCTAGCAATGCTTTTTGGAAAAGTACATGGAACATAGGCCTTTTGTGGTAATCTTTAAGGATAAGACAATTTTTATAAACATAAATTAGTAGTAGGGATAAAATAAGGGTGACAGAAATAGCTTAAACAAGGATATAAAGGCATGAAACATGAGAGGACAAAATATAAACAACCCATTTCTACCAGATCAATAACTATATGTGACGATGTTGTCAGGGAAAAAAAAAAAAAAAAAAATCAAAGCCAGATTTTAGAAGGCCTTGAATGCCAGGTTAAGAATTTTATATTTGTCCTATAGGTGGTTAGAGTCATTTAAGGTTTTTCAATAAGACTACACAGATATAAACTAAGAAGTCTGATAAAAAAAAAAAAAAAAAAAACTTGCATGTATGTGAAAATTTTCCATTTTATCCTAAATAAAAAATGAACAAAATGAAACAAGAAATATGAAAAGTATTTTAACAAATAACTCTGTCATCTTGTGAATTAAAAACCAAAGTCTTCTATGATTGGGGTACAAGAGGTCTTCTGTAATTAGGCTATTGAAATATTCCAGGCCAGGGCAGAGAGCAGCCCCGTTGCCTGTCCTACGGAAACCTGCCTGCGAGGAGGGGTGGTGACCGCTGCCCGGTCCCATTGTCCCGATGCCCAGCGCCAACCAAAGCCGCAAGAGTCGGGAGAAGCCGCGGGAGATCATGGATGCGGCGGAAGATCATGCTAAAGAAAGATATGGAGTATCTTCAATGATGCAATCACAAGAAAAACCAGATCGAGTTTTGGTTCGGGTTAGTGACTTGACAGTACACAAAGCTGATGAAGTTGTTTGGGTGCGTGCAAGGGTTCATGCAAGTAGAGCTAAAGGGAAGCAGTGTTTCTTAGTCCTACGTCAGCAGCAGTTTAATGTCCAGGCACTCGTGGCGGTGGGAGACCATGCAAGCAAGCAGATGGTTAAATTTGCTGCCAACATTAACAAAGAGAGCATCGTAGATGTAGAAGGTGTAGTGAGAAAAGTGAATCAGAAAATGGAAGCTGTACACAGCAAGACGTAGAGTTACATGTTCAAAAGATTTATGTGATCAGTTTGGCTGAACCCCGCCTGCCCCTGCAGCTGGATGATGCTATCCGGCCTGAGGTGGAAGGAGAAGAGGAAGGAAGAGCTACTGTTAACCAGGATACAAGATTAGACAACAGAGTCATTGATCTTAGGACATCAACTAGTCAGGCAGTCTTCTGTCTCCAGTCTGGCATCTGCCATCTTTTCAGAGAAACTTTAATTCACAAGGGTTTTATGGAGATCCAAACTCCTAAAATTATCTCAGCTGCCAGTGAAGGAGGAGCAATGTATTTACTGTGTCATATTTTAAAAATAATGCATACCTGGCCCAGTCCCCACAGCTGTACAAGCAAATGTGTATTTGTGCTGATTTTGAGAAGGTTTTCTGTATTGGACCAGTATTCAGAGCTGAAGACTCAAACACCCACAGACATCTAACTGAATTTGTTGGTTTGGACATTGAAATGGCTTTTAATTACCATTACCATGAAGTTGTGGAAGAAATTGCTGACACCTTAGTACAAATATTCAAAGGACTCCAAAAAAGGTTTCAAACTGAAATTCAGACAGTGAATAAACAATTCCCGTGTGAGCCATTCAAATTTTTGGAGCCAACTTTAAGACTTGAGTATTGTGAAGCATTGGCTATGCTTAGGGAAGCTGGAATCGAAATGGGAGATGGAGAAGATCTGAGTACACCAACTGAAAAACTCTTGGGTCGTTTGGTAAAGGAAAAGTATGATACAGACTTTTATATTCTTGATAAATATCCATTGGCTGTAAGACCTTTCTATACCGTGCCTGACCCAAGAAATCCTAAACAGTCCAACTCTTATGTTCATGAGAGGAGAAGAAATACTATCAGGAGCTCAAAGAACACATGATCCTCAGCTGCTAACAGAGCAAGCCTTACATCATGGAATTGATGTGGAGAGAATTAAGGCATACATTGATTCCTTCCGCTTTGGAGCTCATGCTGGCGGAGGCATTGGGTTGGAACGAGTGACGATGCTTTTTTTGGGATTGCACAATGTTCGTCAGACCTCAATGTTTCCCCGTGATCCCAAATGACTCACTCCTTAAAGAAAGCTATGCTTTCTTTATTCTTTCCAGTAACGTGCTATTGATCAGGCTATCCTTAGTTACTTAAAATATGCAATGGAGTAAATGTCTTCTCTAAAATGCCACAGTTACTTTGGATTAATTCACTATAGGTTACTTTAAAAGAGAAGATTTTTATAACTTTGGACATGCTTCAGTAGGAAATGGTTGAACATTTTAATGAAAAACTGGTTATGTTAAAAATTCATATTGCATGGGGCGCCTGGGTGGCTCAGTTGGTTAAGTGACTGCCTTCGGCTCAGGTCATGATCCTGGAGTCCCGGGATCGAGTCCCACATCGGGCTCCCTGCTCGGCAGGGAGTCTGCTTCTCCCTCTGACCCTCCCCCCTCTCATGTACTCACTCTCTCTCATTCTCTCTCTCTCAAATAAATAAATAAAATCTTTAAAAAAAATTCATATTGCATTAGTACAATAAATGTTAACAATTTTAAACAGAAAAAAAAAAAAAAAAAAAGAAATATTCCAGGCCAGAGGAACTGAGATTTGCATGGTCTTTGAAAGAACTGAGTTGAAGAAATTGTGAAAGATGAAATGCAATGGGGTCACTTATGTCAAGGGATTTGAAATGGAGCCAGGAAGCCATCGAGGAGGTGAGCCTTATGCACATCCCCACTGGTGAAACCATGAACTTTTGAACTCAGCCAAACCACAGATGTTTCAAGGACTCTGCCTGAAAAACTTGCAACTTGATATAGTAACAGGATTTTTCATAGTGATAGCCCTAGCAACCAATTATGTTTAGCCAAGATTAGTTTTCTGCTGCCAACACCAATCAAAATTTCTTTGTACATGACATATACAAGCGTTTCCTTTTGTCTTTAAAATCACTAACCCCAAATGAATGCTTTTGTTTTATTTCAGTTCTACCTCTTTTCTCAGCTAAGATGGATTCAAGAGCCCTTCTGTCCTGTAAGCTCAATGAGGGAAGGACTCATAGTCTCTGTTCAGGGCTTTAGGCTCAGCATTTTGCATGGTGTTTGGAATGGAACAACAGATCAATATGTATTTTATTTATTTATTATTTTTTAAAGATTTATTTATTAATTTGAGAGAGAGAGAGTGTGGTCAGGGGAAGGGGCAGAGGGAGAGGGTGAGAGAGAACCTCAAGCAGACTCCCCACAGAGTGCGGAGCCTGTTGTCGTCGCAAGGCTTGATCTCATGACTCTTAAGATGGTGAACTGAGCCCAAATTAAGAGTCGGCTGCTTAACTGACTGAGCCCCCGGGTGTCCCTTAATATGTCTTTTAAACGATTTATGCATGCTCACATACATTAAACAGAATCACTAGGCTTAGTGGATATTGATTCTGTGTGTCAAAGAGAAAGGGAAGTCGTAAAAGCAAAGCTGTTGAGGCACCGGTGTGTGTGCCCTGTGAAATATGAGACAATCACAGCTCAGCTGTCTGCAGCGCCTTTGGGCATAGTTGGAATAAGGTGAAAGTTACTCTAAATATGCTCTTGTTGCCTCTGTTATTGCTACTTAGAAACACACAGTCAGAGTCAGAGAAATAGATGAACCGGGTTATTTTTTCTGAGGGAAAACATGAGATACTATGTACCAAATTCAAATCAACAATGAGTGCTTTGAGGTTGGATGATTAAATGGAATAACAATATCCCTGGCAAACATGATTTGAGGTAAGATTATAGAAGCATGTGAGAAATGGAAAGTATTAAAAATGTGTTCGTTTTTGGTATTTCATCCCTAACCCTTTCTGAAGATGCATTATTATGCCAACAAACTAAGAATAATGATGGCGACATTTACTGAACAAGTACAAACAGTATAACTTTCCATTTTAATGCACCATATTTCTCATGTTTATCTGGAACTCGGAAATTTTTTACGTCCAAATTCATAGTGTTTTTCTTTTTCATTTCTTTTTAAAATAACAAATACTTTTGGCATCTGCTTAAAGTTTGAAGATCTAGGAGGCTTTCTGGTAATGAATAGGTGGTGACATCATTTTAATCAGCTCTAGATGAGCTGTTTCTGTTACTGATTATATTTACATGGGGTTTGTTTTATACCTACATAGATTTCTTACAGCAATTTGCTTTCCAAGAATTAAATTGCAGGCTAAAAATTTAAGGTATAATACAGCTTTCTTTCATCAGGATGATTCAACTGAGCTTAATTAGGGAGTTTGCTAGCCTGTTTGTACTTGAGTTTACTTTCTAAACATTTTGACTTGGAAAATCCTGTAGCGAAAATTCTTTGGGGAGCTGCTTGTGTTTAAGTTAAGGTATATACTATGCATACTCAGCTATAATAGTATCTATTTGTTAATTAATTGCTGATTGTTGTGGCTTTCTCAAACATTCACTTGGCTAGTTTGTATTACATTTCCCTGAATTCTCACTCTGTATAATTCTGGTTAGGGTGGGCAGTAAAGAATATCCTTATGCAAGATTTGAGGGGCAGGGGTGAAGCAAGGACTTCTGTGTAGCTCCCACATACGTTCGTTTCCCTGCTGGCTGAGCTTGCTGGCCTGAATTACTGGCCAGGCTTGCTGACGTCTTCCCCTGAATCCTTTAGCATCTTTGTTCCCTTGGCCAGGTGTGTACACTGAGCTCTGTAACAAAGAGCTCAGACTTCTGCAAGGCCCCCATACTGTTAAGATCCTGCATAAGAACCCAGAGGGAAAAGCAACTATAACTGTGACAACAAAATGATACATAGTATGTTAAATTGTTAAGCGTTGTAGAGAAAACATTGATCAGTGTTATGAGGATAGGACTTGCTGAAAGGGGATAGATGCACATTTCAATTTCAAACAGAAAGGTCAGTGTGGGTCTCCTGGAGATGACGTTTAAACAAAAACTTGAAGCAAGTGAGAGGATTAACAACATCAATGAAGAATATTTTATATCCTGGAAACAGCCATGCCAAGGCCCTACAGTGAGTTCATGACTGATATGGCTGAGCCATGGCAAGGAAGCCAGAATGGTTGGAATGAAGGGAGAAAGGGAGAAGATGAGAAAGGAAGTCAGAGATTTAATGGGGAAATACCAGGAAGACTCTTATCTGAAGACTAGGCATCTTCTACTAGGGATTGGGCTTATAGTGGAGTGAGGCGGGAACCATCTTTGGGTTTGAACTGAGGATTGACATGGTCAGACCAAAACATTTTTGGAAATTCATCCCACCTGCTGCAGGAAAAATTGACATTAGTGGCTAAAGTCAAGTCCTAAAGACCAGTAAGAGGCATAGAGTAACCATGTGAACATTATGATGGTTCCTGACAAGGGAGATTGCAGAGGAGGTGGTGGGAAAAGTTAGTATATGGATGTACTTTACAGCAGAGTCAACAGCATTCCCTGATGGATTAGATGTGAAGTTGACTAAGAGAGACAAGTCATGGATGACCCCATAGCTGGAGCCCTGTGAATCAGGAAGGACTGAGTTGCTATCCCTGGAGATGAGGAAGGCTCTGGGTGTAACCTATTTTGGCGGTAATATCAGGGGTTTATTTTTTGATGGATTGAATTGAAAATGCTATTAGATATCCAAAGTAAAATTGCTAATAGGAGTGGAATATAATTTTTCAAAGGGTACTAATGAGTTTGAATAGCTGCCTGTTGGAGAATCAGAATACAAAGAGGTTCCGAGAACTCTTTGATAAAAAGCCTTTTAGATTTTGTTTAAGGAAAAGTGTCTATCAGTTGCCTGGTCAAAGCATCCTCTGGCAAATATAGGTAAGTAATACTTCTTATTAATTCATGAAGTTGTTCCATGGAACAATTTGGCAAGTGATGATAACTGATACCACATATTTTTTTGATACCATATATTTTATATATATGATAAGCCAAGCAAATTTAGGGAAATCCGGATTTACAAAATTAATACTGAACCATTATATGTTGGAAAGTATTATTTAAAGAATTCACAAGCCCTGATGTATGAAAGGTGTTTTCATTATTAAAAAAAAAAAAAAAAAAAAAAAAACAAAAAAAACTTCTCAAGAATGTATCTATTGAGTGTAGAAAAGTATCCCTGTGTCTTATATTAATGTTTTCTTAGTAGACCCATGTGGTGTGGGATCAGATTTGGTGATATCTCACTATCATTTTCCTTCTTCTCTCCTCCTTTTTCTCTCCTCCTGAACCATGCATACAGGAAAAACTCATCCAGTCATTAAACCAATAATGATTGCTAGCCATTGCTCTAGAGGCTGATGTTGGACAAGGAACAGAGAATAGCAGTGTGCCTACGAGTTTACACACCAGTGAGAAGAGATTGATAATAAACACCTAAGCTAGTAATAAAATAGACTGTGATATTTGCTGTAAAATAAAATAAAGTGGGTAACAAGGTAGAGTTTAACAGTAGAGATATGCCAATTTATGTAGGGAAAACCAAGGATATCCTAGTTCTATAAAGACAAAAAAAAATATCATGAAAGGGTAACAAGTAGTCCTCCACAAGCTATCTGGTCATTGGCCAAATGGGAAAAAAGGATGGAAAAAGGCATGGTTCCCTTAGCCAGACTTTTCTGAGTTCTCCTGACATGTTTAGAGAAAGATTGAGCAGATAGTACAGAAAGTTTCCACACACTCCCTCTGCACATAGTTTATCTTCCTATTAGCCACTTGTAAGATTAGTGGAATACATTTGTTATAATCAGTGAACCAATATATTATTATTAACTAAAATCCATAGTTTACACTAAGGTCGACATTTTGTGTTGTACAGGTCTGTGGGTTTTGACAAATGCATAATATCATCTATGTATCATTACAGCATCATGCAGAATAGTTTCAGCACTCTAAAAATCAACTGTGCTTCACCTCTTCAATCCCAGCCATCTCCAAAATCCCTGGCAAGCATTGATCTTTTATTGTCTCTATAGTTTTGCTTTTTCCAGAATTTTATATAGTTGGAATCATAATGTAACTTTTTAAGATTGGTTTCTTTCACTTATATGCATTTAACATTTCCCATGTCTTTTTTGTAAATTGATGTCTCATTTTTTTTTTTTATTGCTGAATGATATTCCATTGTATGGATATACCATAATTTGTTTACCAACTTACCTAGAAGGGCATGTTGGTTGCCTCTAGTTTGTGATTATTATACACAAAGCTGCCATAAACATTTGTGTGCAGTTCTTTGTGTAATTATGTTTTCAAATCAGTCGGGTAATGCTATAGGAATAGGCTTGGTCATTCACATGGTAACACTATACTTAGATTCGTAAGAAACTTCAAAACTGTCTTCCAAAGTGGCTGTACCATTGTACTTTCCCACTGGCATGAATGAAAGTTCCTGGTACGCTATCTGCATCCTCACCAGAATGTTTTATTGTCAGGTGTTTGTAAAATTTTATCTTTTCTTTTTTTTTTTTTTAAGATTTTATTTATTTATTTGACAGAGAGAGAGATAGCGAGAGCAAGAACACAGCAGGGGGAGTGGGAGAGGGAGAAGCAGGCTTCCCGCAGAGCAGGGAGCCCGATGCGGGGCTCGATCCCAGGATCCTGGGGTCATGACCTGAGCTGAAGGCAGACGCTTAACGACTGAGCCACCCAGGTGCCCCAAATTTTATCTTTTCTAATAGATGTGTAGTGGTGTCTCATTCTGCATTTAATTTGCATTCCCTGTTTTAGGGCTTTCTATCCACTGATCTCTGTGTCTATTCTTGCACCACTATCACATACAACTTTATAGTAAATCATGAAGTCAGATAGTGTGAGTTGCCCAACTTGTTCTTTAGTGTTGTTTTGGCTATGCTGGGTCTTTTGTCTTTTCATGTAAACTTTAGAATCAGCATGTCTATATCCACAAAATATCTTGTAATTTTGATTGGGATTGCAATGAATCTACAGATCAAACTGGGTAGACCTGTCATCCTAACAATTCTGAGTCTTCCAAAAGTGCTGAAGAGGTTTATAAATGTTAATTAGATCCAGTTGATTGATGCTGCTCTTCAGTTCACACATGTCCTTATAACTGTCTGCCTCCTGTATGTGTCCATTTCCGACACAGTGGTGTTGAAATTTGATAGAGGGATGTTGAAGTATTCAACTATAATAGTGGATTCATCTATTTCTTCTAGTAGTTCTAGCAATTTATACCTCATCTATTTTGACTCTATTGTTAGATGCATACACATTAAATGTTGTAATGTCTTTTTGGAGAACTGATCACTTTATAATTATTCAGTTATTTTCTTCATCACTGATAATATCCCTTGTTCTGAAGTCTAATTTGATATTAATATAGTTACTCTAGCTTTCTTTGGATTAGTGTTAACAGATATATCTTTCTCCATCCTTTTACTCTATGTTTTCTTTTTAAGGGGAGCTTCTTGTTAACAACATATTTTTTTTAATCCACTCTGACAGTGTTTGTCTTTGAATTGGTGTATTTAGATCATTGATGTTTAAAATGATTATATAGTTGGATTAAATTCTACAATATTTGTAACTCTTTTCTATTTGTTATACTTGTTCTTTTATTTTTTTATTCTTCCCTTTTTCTGCTTTCTGTTATTAAGTTATTCTATTAAATTCTATTTTTTTCTCCTAGCATATCAGTTATAATCTTAAAAAAATTTTCATAGTGCTTGTTCTAGAGTTTGCAATATGCAATTATGAGTGATCTAAGTCCACTTTATTTTTTAAATTTTTTAAAAAGATTTTATTTATTCATTTGACACAGAGAGAGAACAAGCAGGGGGAGAGGCAGGGGCAGAGGGAGAGGGAGAAGCAGACTTCCTGCTGAACAAGGAGCCTGATGTGGGGCTCGATCCCAGGATCCTGGGACCATGACTTGAGCCAAAGGCAGATGCTTAACCGACTGAGCCACCCAGGTGCCCCTAAGTCCACTTTCAAATATTACCATAACACTTCACAAGTAGTGCAGGTACCTCACAACCCTTACAACAGAGTACTTACAAGTCCTCACTTTCTTTGTTATGACATTGCTCTCACTCATTTATCCATGTGCTATAATCACCCAGTACATGGTTGCTATTATTACTTTGTACAGTTACCTATTAGATCAATTTGGAACATGAAAAATAAAATACTTTATTATTTTCTTTCTTTCTTTCTTTCTTTCTTTCTTTCTTTCTTTCTTTCTTT